>NW_010170764.1:0-1298 GCF_000695765.1 Mesitornis unicolor | reverse complement strand
GCCTTCAGTGCCCTAAACCAGCCAGGTGGGAAATATCCCAGTAAAAACCCGCTCCTGTGCCCTGCCAAGTGTCCAGCCATCAAAACTCCGTGTTGACAGGGAGACTTCTTCATGGTTCTCCCAATTTATGCACTGTGCAGATAATCCCAGGGACCAGACGTACGTCTTATTGAGAAATGATCTGAGCAAGCCCTGCTCCAGTTTAAATGTTTCCATAGAAAAATTAAGATGCCTGAATTAAATATCCATGGGACCCTGACTGATTTCAGGGGATGAAAATGGTGAGATGCTGTCAGCCGAGCATACTGCTATGGGATATGAAATGAAGGAGCACTGGCCAACTGGGGGATGGATGTCACGTGCCCGTGTTTCTGAGACGCTCAGAGATTTCTTGGAAGCCCATCAGACACGGGCTTGGCCACAGACTCCCGATGTGCCTGGCAGGGATGCAGCTGCAGGGCGAGAGCCCGGGGTCTGGGGGACCGCAGGGATCCCCTTATGCTGCTGTACCACCTCCACCACGGATTAATTTGATGTTGGTGGGTTTGGGCAGTTCTCTGCAGCCCCTCTCCTGCCCTGTTGCTCCCTTCTGCCCTTGGCTCCAGGCTGGGGATGTGGCCTTCCAGCTGCCCCCCGAGCAGGACCCCTCGCATGCTTCCTCCCACCACGCTGGCCCTGCAAAGACCCAGGCTGGGAGATGTTGCTCTTGAGCTGCGTCCTTCATCCCCCGTCCCCAGCAGGTAAGGTCTCCTCCTGGGCCCCCAGACAGACAGAGGCAGAGCCCCCTGCCTGTGGTTGGCAGCGCTTCAAGGAACAAAACACTGCGTGTCCCTGCTGCTGCCCATAGCTCTGCCAGCGAACGCTGCCTGAGGGTCCTGTCTGCTGCCCCGCTCCCACTCTGTCCCTGGGAAAAAAGAGGTTCTGGGATTGTTAAGACACCAAGTTTTGATGGCTGGACACTTGGCAGGACACAGGAGCAAGGTTTCTGTTTGACTCCCACCTGGCTGGTTTAGGGCACTGAAGGCTGGTGCAGAGCACCTCCCTACACTGGTGGCTCTGCAGCTTCTCCCTGGCCCAGGAGTGCCAGGAGGAGGGGACCTGACCCCCACACCAGGCGCACCCCAGCACTGGGGCATGTTGGACACATCCAGGGCCGCTGGAGCTGCGGTCAGTGGCCCCTATGCTGGTCCAGCTGGCCCTAGGGCAGTCCCGCGGACACAGGCTGTGGGGGAGTCCTGTTCCCTGGAAAAGGGGGGCCATAGGGGTGTCCCCCTGCCACCGCACATTCCCCCAGAAGC
>NW_010170763.1:12676-13068 GCF_000695765.1 Mesitornis unicolor | reverse complement strand
ATCCAGCCAGTTTTTAACCCAGCAAAGCTTAACTGTCCAGTGCCGTGCTTTGACCCAGCTGCAGTGGCCTTCAGCAGCCCCTCAGCTCATCCCACCTGCAGAGCAGGGTTAGAAACTCCCTGTGATCATGCTGTGTGGACCAATCCATTTGGAAACAAAAAAGCTCTAAGCCATTACTTGTTATTCATAGGGTACTTTGTCAGAAAAATGAAAAAAAAAGTACATCCTACTGACCTTGCAATGCACCCTTTCTCTGACCTTGCAACAATCTAACACCGGACTTCCCAATTCTGCCAGTCTTTAACCAAGCAAAACACTCTGAAATTGCAAAGGAAGTTCTGCTACAAAGGAGCCCAAGATTGGGCCTTAAGCTCAAGAGCTAGGGTGGTTTA
>NW_010170763.1:0-12645 GCF_000695765.1 Mesitornis unicolor | reverse complement strand
TGGTGGGGGGGGGGCGAGGGGGGTGGTGTGAGGTTTTTTTGGGTTTGTTTTTTTTTTTTAATGATCTACAGAATTAAGTTAAATGGATGCAAGCAAGACAGAGTGCCCACCCAGAGCCAGGCCACCACTGTGGTCAGGTAGGTCTGAGCTGCTCCCTGCTCCTGCTCATCATCCCTCCTGCCACCCCCCAGCAAAGCCAAGCTAAGCCCCTGCAAGGCAGGGAACAGAGGAGGTAGCAGGGAAAGGCAGAGCTTCACACACTTGGCACACCAGGAAGCTGATTTGCAAGTCTGCACTTGGAGCATCTACAAAGTATTTTGTGAATAAATGCAAATCAGCCTCTGGGGATCACCTCATTCTGGGCTGGTTCTTCACTGCCTGAATTCCTCCCAGGTGTGGAGCAGGGACTAAGACAGACTTTTCAAAAAAAAAAGTAACATCAGTTTGCTCTTATACAGCATGCAAGACTGTTTCAGCCTAACTCAAGCTACCCCTTTTCTTTTCCCCTTCTCTTAATAGGTCAGGGAAGTTTTGGGGTTTTGTTTTTTAAGAAAGCATGGTCCGGCACCCCTGAGTCATTCCACCCCACAGCACAAGGGCTCTCTGAAGCTCTAGGGCAACCTGGGATTTGGCAAGTGAGTTGCTGTGTCTCTGCCAGAAGTTACAGCAAGTGGCAAACCTTACCTGGGGCCTGTCCTGTGTCGAGTTCAAAGCTCCAGGTCCAAACCTGCCATGGATTTGATTTTTCTCCTCTCTCCGATATGAGCAGTGACCTGCTTTGCAGGTGCTGCTTGTGTGGCTGCCAGGAAGCCCTACACCACTCTGCAAGATCACCAACACCTCCCGGCACAGTTGCTCTCACCAACCTGGCACAGGAGTGTCTCCCTCAAAGCTAGCACACGGAAATAAGACTGGGAGATTCTCCTTCCAGGCCAAGCAAAGCAGCAAGCTTTTTTCTAATTGTTTGCAAAACAGCATCTGAGACAACGCCCAATGGCTGCCAAAATTTCAGGAAAAACATTAAGTATCTATAAGAAGGACGTAGTATTTTACTGCAAAAAAGACACCCTAAGGAAGGAAAATGGCAACAGTATCCAGAGCCCCCAGCACTTCATTCACAGCACACACAGCATCACAGTGCTCATCATATCCATCATATCCACCATATCAGAGGCAACAAGTGTCACATACACCATCCATGTTCGTTCCTGTCCCTCTACTCTGCATCCTCTTCAGGTTTAGGACTTGGTAGCTTTAAGTGCCTTCTCTTCTGGGCAAAAGACAATAAGGAGAGGAAAAGTAGAGGATGCAGAACTCCACTTGTGGACACAACCTCCACCCCACCCTGCCAGAATCACAGGCAGAGAAAAGTTAGGTTCAGCCTCTGGATCCAGTCTCTTCATACTGAGACTTCAGTGCCCTGAGATGATGGGATTCCAGCTTCTACAACAGGGACCTTTCCTAGGATTCACATGCATCTTCCATAAACCCATCTCCTGTGACCAAGCAAACAACCTGGGAGCTCTGTCCTGGCTTTGTACAAGCTGAAAGAGGTCAGCAGGACTTGACAGAGCATTATAGCCCTCTTTCACACCATTAACTCCACTTGCTCTTTGTTACTTACATCATAATTTGCAGGAAGCTGGTTTCTATCTGTCAAGATACCAAGTTCCCAGGCAAACCACACACTGCTTTTACAGCCAAAGCACAAAGCAGCCATATACCCGACAGCTCCACAGTGGATACATCTTGGGAGGTGCAGAGGGAGCTGGGCAGGCCAGGCAGAGAGAAACAGCAAGGGTAAAACACAGACATTAATTTACTTATTCCCTGATCTCTGTGGTGTAATAAAAACAACTAGAGAGGACTCCAAGCTGTCAGAAACAAGTCAAACATGCCCCTGTGACCTGAACAGGACTGTCAGGAATGAGGGAGGTCTGGTGTTCAGTTTTCTAAATAAATATGTAATTAGTTCATAGCTTGTATGGATTTTGTTCTGAGATGTCTTGAGGGTTTTTTCCTGAGTTAAGCCACTAAGATCTGCATCTGAGTGGCAGAGGTTTTCCACCAGAGCAAGGGCATCCCTTGCTATGAACCACCGCTACTTTACAGGGTTACACTGCAGAGGCTCAGCTCTGCTCTAGTCAGGAACAGGTACAAGCCAACATACTTTCTAAGAAGACCAGCTACTGACCTACACTTTGGAAAATTACATGTTTATTTCTCAAACCAGCTCAAAATCTGGACTGTAACACACTTGATTGTTGTGCTGCTCTGTTTTCTATTGAGTGTTTAGATCTGGGAAACATGGCTTTGATTAAAAATGGGCAACCCACCAATTGCAGAGAATTTTCACATAACTGCTTGGAGCTGCAACAGCTATTAGCCATTCATCAAAACTTCTGCCTTGTGCCCCGAGGAATTACCCATTTCCCCTATCTACACTTGAGATTTGGGATGCTCAAGGTTAACAGCACAGAACTGCCACAACACAGAAAAACATCAAGAGATTCAACATTTTACCAATTACAGCTCTTCCCACTGTCTGCTAGATAAACAGTTGTCTCAGCTGATATTGGGCTCCAATATCTTTCACTTCTACCCTTTTCATTTTATTTTAAAAAAAGAACAAACAACAGCAACAACAAACAAAAACCCAAAAAATCAACATTCTTTTTGAACCAACTTAGTTGTGGAGAGGTGGTAAGAGTGATAGATGAGACAGTCCACAGAGACCATGGGTCTAACCCTGCTGCACTACATGTCAATGACAAGAACAGGCAGGGCAGCGGACACCAGCACATGGCCAGGTTAGCACACTCTTTTGAGTGGTGGAAACCATGAATAAATCGCAGTCTATTCATTATCCCCTTGCTTAGAACCATTCCCCCAGTGATTATTTTCCAATCATTCAACATCTGGTCCAAACAAATAGATTTAGTAGGAATTTCACACCAGGAACAAAGATCCTTCTCTAATGCTACCAAAGGCAATGTCATATCCACGAGGCCAGGAAAACAGAATCAGCCCCAGCAGCAGAGACCTCAGGGGTCTCAGTTCAGTCAGGTCAGCACTTGATTCATTAGAGTAACAATCACATTTCTCCCAACCTTGCTAGGAATCCCTTTGTAACAAAGGTTTCCAATCAGCTACACCCTGCACACATGCTGCAGTTTCGCACATGCAAAGGTCATGCACAAAAATGAACTTCAAATTACTCACATTTAAACTTGTGACATCCACAAGCAGTGGACCGGCCCTGTGTTTAGGCCCAACAACACGCCCCCCCGACCCAACAAGGGACCTGTGTTCAGGACTGGCCTCACCCAGGGCTCCACAAAACCCCACAGGCTGGTACTGCCAGCACAGAGGTCCCTGCACCGTGTACGCGTGGGGACAGCCTGTGGCACAGGAGAAAGGTTTACGCAGCGACCACCAGCACAAAAGGGTATTTCCCATGCCTGGGAGAGGCCACAGGGTCTCCACGGACCACAGGAAATTCGATCCAAGCAAACCATGGCATCTAAATATGCACAACTGTCAAACTGCATTTAGGAATGGCTTTTTGTTTCTCTTTATTTTAACTTTGAAATTTTCTGATTTTTTCAAGTGGCCACATTAAAAAGGGAGAAAACATCTTGTTTTCACTTTCCAGAAGTTCTGTGGTGTCGCAAGTGAAACAGCTCACCAATTAAATAAATGTTTGGATGGCCAGGAAAAAAAAATCTGAGTCCCCAGCAGTTCTTCCACAAGACCTATCTACTTTTCACAAAAACTATAACCATGTTCTGAACTGAAATGCACCTTGTTCAGCCAAATTTTTAAAAGAGCAATCATACATAGCTGGATATGACTTTTTAAAACTTAAATACCTCCTCACTGTCCATTTTATGCACTCCCTGGCTATTTCATGACAATACATGGTACTAATATTCTTTACGTTTGCACACTGCTTTTCCTGCACTCTCCTGATATTCACAAATGCACACATTGACTCCCACAGCAAGCTACATGCATTTCAGTGCTGCTGCCTGCAATTAAAGACTTTAGAATCAACCATTTCCTCCAAATCTAGCCTTAAGTATTCGTGGTGTTGTTCTAACCCAATCACAACCCTCTCTCCAAAGTCATTTGACTTCTCATCCCTGACATGTGGAGGAACTCAATTCTCTGCTAGGTATCAGCTCCCAGAAACTCATCATGGGGGAAACTCTAAGCACAATTGCAGCACACAGTGCCTATCGGAAGACCCCATGCCAGCCCAACCCCAAAGGACAGCATCAGCCAAATCAGGCCCACATACCCCTTCTTCCAAGTCACGCAGTAGCTGCCACTGTTGTCTCCTTCCCTCGGCAGCAGGAGGGTCAGGGCTTGCAGCTGGGAGAGACGACGGCTGAACTGCACTTACCAGCACACACACACCACCACAACCCCAGCAACACGGGAACACAGATGTTTCAACCCAACTGTCTACAGGTTTTTGTGCAAAACCTGCCGAGAGGAACTCTTTCAGCATCTCAAATTTGGAAATAGGTGTCAGTAGCAATAAATCCTTACCCCAGCTGAGACCCTCTGTGTAAGCCCTTACATGTTTTATATGCACAGTAGTTCTCAGTTAAGCATTAAATGAGTGCTTGTACTCTGGGGTGCTGGGGTTTTTTCCTTAATGAGTCATAGGCCTTTTCTTAAAGGTTTGCTGGAACACATAAATGTGACATTAGAGATTTAACAAAACTGCTCCAAAAACATGGAATGAAGTTTCAGACGATGTGAAATACTCCAGCTGGAGAGATACGGCTGGCTTGCTTGGCTGTTCTCTTGCACTCCTGTCTCACAGCACAGTAACAAACAAGGCTACGCTGATAGGGAGTTAAAACAACACAGTGAGGTTAATAGAAAGAGATAACATATACCACATCAGAAATATCTGCTCCGATGTAGAAAAAAGGGACAAAATCCACTTCTAGAGACCGCATCCACACAGGCACAATGAAAAATTGCATAAAAATCCAGTCAAACACTGACCATTTATTGGTCAATCGTTAGCACATCTGCTAATTTTGTTAAGAGCTGAAGGTTGGTTCTGTTCCCAAATAAGCCAACAGGAATCCTGCTGCCAGCCTTGGAAGCCATCATGCCCCTGGAGCATTTCCAAGCCATGCCACATCACAGCCCCAGGTACCTCCATCCTGTCAAGACTTGAACCTTTCAGGCAGTTAACGCAGTCCTCAAAAATGAGTCTTTTTAAGGTCGTAAAAATACTTACAGACACCATGCACATTTCTACATTTCTTCCTTTTTCCTGCTTCAGTTTTTTTATATCGTACATCCCCAGCCCTGTCAAAGAGGAGGCACTTTGTCCAGGGCAGGCATAAAAAAAAAAGAATCAAGGACCACGTCATGCTTCAAGGGCTGCCGAGCTTCTCCAGCCACAGAATAAGAAATTATTTGGACACAGCCAACGCAGGCAGCAGAACCACTCTGGCAGGCTGTGAGACAAAGCACGGACTTTAAGACACAATAGGAGCTGCTGCACCTCTTCCGCCAGCTGGGCAGGGGACCCTGGGGGCAGGGTCCCAGAGGACCTCAACATCTCTGCCCCATTAAGGACAGCTGCCCAAGCACCCAGCTGGCAGACAGCCCTCAGATAGCACAGCAGGATTACATCCTCTGCCCATGCCCAAGCCTGATCCAGGACAAAGGAGATGCCCCTCCAATGTCACGGGACTCCAGGCACTGCTGAGGAAAACCCCAGACCATAACCCTGCCAACCACTGAAGCACTATCCTGGGATAGCTTTTGGGAAAAACAATGTAGGTAGGAGGCCAAGCACAGAGTTTACTAAATTCCTGCAAAAACATTTGTTTTAGCAAAACTGTTTGGCTTATCACTACTGTTTTATTTTCTTTCCATTGCTGAACAACACTTTTAAATGGCTGAAAATTACTTCACCAGATTTTTTTTTTTAATCATTTTATTATCTGGCAAATTGTTTGGAGGCAGCTTCCTAAACCAATATCCAATGGCCTCCAACAGAGACATTTACATTCTAATTTATTAACTGTGGATATCAAGGATTTCTAGACCAGTATCTTTGCTGCGGGCACCAAGCCATCAGTGGGAGCACACAAAATTCTATCATTAACATAGTTTAAATGTAAAAGTGATACTAACTTCAGGGAAAACATCCACTAAGAAATATCAACTTCAATCACGTTGTAACTACAGCTTTGACAGTCAGCTGTTCCTTCACAACAGAGTCAAAATTCTACTCTGCAGCAGCAGCCACAGAATCCATTAAACAATTTACTCCAAATTCACACGCCACTGACTACAAATTTCCAGTATGTGATTTAACATCAAACTGGGACATTTGCACACATTAATCTTTGTGGAAGATCAGGCACAGAGGCTATGTACACAGCTGCCAGTACAAGTAAAACTCCACTAGAGAACAATTTTTTACTTTTAATGTTGCTTAGGATGTCTCCCTGACCCTTGTAAGAGGCCATACCTGATGGAATTTTTTTGGAGCAGGGGGTGTGGGCACAGCGGGAAGGGTGTGTTTAAAAGCCTCATGTTACTTCTGGGAATTTGAAAGCCTTTTACTTGAGGAATGCAATAGAGACCTGGCTTGAAGCTTGTGACAAAAGCCCTAAAAACCAAGCAGATCTAGTGAATTGCTCAGTGTTTAATGCAGCAGCCCTGTGGCTCTGTGATCACCAGGGGCATAGCACACTGCAAACCAAACAGCAACACAGGCTCTACTCTGTCCTCCCAAACAAGCACCCTTTCCACAAGGATACAGACTGTCAAACAGGCAAAAAGAAACTTCCTTCTCCGCAAGCATTTTGCATGCAAACAATTCCACTACTTCAGACCTGTAGAGCTGGGTGGCTCATCCCTTCACTCCCCCTTGGCACATTGATGAATCCCCCTGGGGCTAAAAAGCAACCAGGTAGGACATTCACAAGGATGTGCACTCGGGTACATTTCCCAAACTATAAAGCAGCAGGAAAGGGTAACAATTAAACCAGCAGTTACTATACCACAGCAGTGCATATGCCTATGCCAACTCTGTATTACACATCCACATCACTGTATCAGAAGCCTCACCAGCGGTAGCCCTAATAAAACACAAGGCTCACATCTGGTGGAAATTAAGTTCTTTTTCACAGGGCAGCGTCAACTGCAAAAGATGAAGGATCTCTGTGGTTTATCAAGGCTGAATGGGTTTCCAGGCTGAATGGATTTATTATTTTCTGATAAAAAGAAATAGAAAGTAATTCCCAGACAATAAATCTTTGCTTATTTCCAAAAACAGTAACAGGTATCCACCATTACCTCTATTTTGATGGAAATAGGAAAGGTTTAATATTTCAAAAAGAAAGCTTCAAGAATTCATAAGATAGAAAACAACACTTTAGCAAATATCTCAAGTGTTCTGATCACTAACCACAAGCTTACCTCAATTTCATTCAGATTTTCAAGTTTCATCATTAGACAATGCAGTTTCTAGGGACCTTACCACTGTTATCTATCTTAACTTTGACATCACTTGTATATATACCCTTCCGTCACATCAACCTACACACACAGAGGAAACATGAGCATACAACTCTGAACTCACAAGCACACTATAGGGCTCAAAAGCCAACCCTGCAACACCAGTAGAATTTCCCAATGCAAAAAAATCCAGATTTAAATGGATGATTATGTACAGAAAGGGAAGAAAGGGCTTGGATGGGGATAGGGATCTATTTCTTCCCTTCACTGACCTACCAGGCCAAAGGCTTCTCAGCAGTCTTTCTTGGTGGTGCTTAAAAAAAAAAGTGTGCTAGTACTACTTGGTGGCTTTCTGGAAAGATCCAGGAGCTCACAGAAGTCAAGCCTACTTGCTAGGGTAAGAACAGACTTTTGCAAAACAGAGGACTAAGTTATTAACAGAATCCAGACACTATCATGTCTCGTCCTGAGACATAACCAACCCCTGCTTGGCCTGGTGAACCTCCTACAGGGCACTGAGAAAGCAACCACTTCCCTCAGGGTGGAGAAGGGTCCGACAAAGGTGCCTGTGGGAGACACGAAAGGACAGCTCTCCGGCAGGACTGCTTGTTTCTCACTGCAGAGTATGGCATCTGGTACAAACTTGCTGTGTTCTGCATATCAGATGCGAGAGAATATAGGGGTGAGGTGGCAGCAAGGGGCAGGGAGGACACACAATGTGCAGAGATGGGAAAAGCACCTTCACAAAGGACACTGCGCAAGGGTGTCAAAGGATGCCAGCGAGGCTGCAAACTTGCTTGTCTCTCTCTAGACTTTGCACAGGCAGGAAATAAGCTGTACTCCCACCGCCTCCCTAGTTTCACAGTGCCTTTTCCATCTCTCCTTTAGTTCAAGACTGTAAGAAAATCAAGTCACTTCTTGCACTGGATCCCACCACCCTGACCAAGATAAGCAGACAGCCCTCATTGGGCAATGGCTGCAGCACAGCAGGGGCTGCTAGGAGCACACGATGGCTGCCTGCACCCCTCTGACAACTCTCCTTTCATTTCTGACAATGCATCAGCAGAGCCATGGGACATACAGAAGATCTTGTTCAAAAAGAACAGCCAGACCAGCATGACTGTTCCATATGATGACATTTCCCTGCCCAGTAGATGACAAGCTGTAGGTCTGCAGTCAGTCCCACAGGGACTGCTTGCCTTGAATGGGCATGCCAAAAATCTAATTTTTACCTTAAACTGTCTTTTTCCACACCTAGACATCAGACTGAAGAATTCCACAAAGGAAACAGAATTTAAGACAGTGCCTGAGCTGATGACTTTCCAACACACACAAACGTCCTGCTGACACCTTAGGATGCGCACTGAATTTAAAATATCCCCGAAACAACTTTGACAACTCACCTCATCACATACCAATGCGCAGCTGAGAACAGTTATGAAAGTAACTGAAAGCACTTTTTTATTACCTCTCTTCTCAGCATCTGCCACTAAAGACAGCATTTTTACTAAACTACCAGTACCTTGACAGGGGACAGACAGGGCATCTCGGAGGACTGAGGATGAAGCAGTTTGGGCAGGGGCTGCACAGGAGGCAGCTGTAGATGAATGAAGTCTCACAGCTTCACCCAACCCAACTGCAGGCTGCTGCCCAAGGAACGGTCTCAGCCTCCTGGAGCCCTCTGTCTGCAACCTCTCCCTTGGGTCAGCTCCAGCCACCTCATCAACAGGGATGGATTGGAACAGCTCAACAATCCAGCCCAAAACAACTCTCCCTCTCCCCTTCCTTCTCTGCAGGCTTCGTTTTCTGTAAGATCAGTAAGTGCATGTGGCTGCAACATGCTGGTGGGAGCACATGGAAGTAGCAGGGCACTACCTCAGCTATGCAACCAGGGGTAGGGCAGATGCAGAGCGCTCTTATTGCAGCACTGACTGTCATCTTCCAACTGCAGAAGGGCGTTTTCCTTCTCTCTCTACAGATGCACTGAAGCCTGCTGGAAGAATGAGGAGGATTTAGAAGGTGAGGCAGTAAAGCAAAGCTCCCAGTACAGCACTGCTCAGAGCCATTCACATCAGCATGGGCAGAGATGCCTGTCAGTTCCCTAGACCCACTGGCTTGCAAACTGCTCCAGTCCCCTGGAGCCCCTCCAATGCTCAGACTCTGCACATACCCTCCCTCCATCACTAATTTATCTGCAACAGGCCACAGGTTCCTCCTGAAGCAGAGCAGTGAGGTGTGGGAGAGCAGCCAGGGACTGCCACCATGAGCACAGTTAGGGGAACACTCAGACAAACTGACCCATAAACAGAATGAAGGCAGGGTAGAGCTGCCCTCCTCCAAAAAGGACTGGTCAGTCACTTGACTTCCATTTGAAAATAACACACTGCTCAATTTTTCAAAGTTTTTCCTTCCTTCCTCCCCCCCCACCCCAGGCTGAAGGCACAGAATGCACTGAAATGCATGTACTCCGTAGACATCTGAACTCATCTAATTAGGGAGCATTAAATGATCTCTTCTGCTTCCTCTACCTTTGTTAGACTATTGGCTTATCATGTCTGTTCTCCACAGGCATCACAGAACACCATGGACTGCCTTTGGAGGTGCCCAACATCAGCACTAAGGGTGTAAATGTAAGCAAAGACTCCAGCTGCAGTGTGTGGAGGTGCTACGCAAATCAAGGTTGCTTCCCTTTATGAAGGTTTTAGACTCTCTCAGGAAAGTCAAAATACACATCAGACTTCTCCCCATCCTGTTCTCTTCTTGTCTCTGAACCATCAGCCTACAGTCATCCCTACCAACCCATCACACATTTGCTCAGCCGAAGCTCAGCATTCACCTCCATGGGTGACCAGAAACAAATGCAGGATGAAGCCCACCAGGATTTATCAAAACCTCAACAACTCACAGAAATCAACTTTCTCTTTTAAAGCATCCCAGTTTTCTGGGTTTCATCTGCTTCCAAGGTGCAAGTCACAGCACCACTTCTTTGTGCTGCTACAACAGATACCTGCAGAGCAGCTGGTACATAAGCTTTCTAAGCATAAAGGCGCAAACTCACTGTTGATCCTACACAGGATAGATCTGCTAAGGTTTAGGGCATGCTGCAACATGTCACTACAGACTATACCTGCAAGTAGTGACACTGGCAACAGAAATTCCTATAAGGAAAACCTACTCAACACAGATTTCCCCAGGGCTGCTCCTGGAGTCTCCAATCACACACACAGCTCCCTGGCCACTGGAAACTCCCCTCACAGGCTCAGGACAGCTGTAACTTGTTTCTTACTCACAATGCACCTTATTTCTCAATCTCTCACTATATACCATGGAAATTTTGAAGGCAACATTTCTTGCAGCTTGTGTGTCAGCAAGCCCTCCCACCCAGCTTCTGCACATATAGAAGTAAACCATTACTGTCTGCAGCTGGAGCCACTCAGCTAGTGAGGAGCACCACACTATGTGCCAGATCCAGCCGAAGATGCACTGGATGACCATCAGCTTTCTCATCAGCCCAACACAGGATGGAGGGAGGCAGTTAGCACTGCATTCAGCTTCCTTTGGGCACAAGAGCTTGTATAAACTATGCCACTGGAGTTCACAGAAAGGTTTTCCTTGTAGGAGGGGGTACTGCTCACTTGCAAGGAGCCCCGCAATTCCTCTCTTCCATGCAGGGAGCACTAATGGTGGACCAAAAGCTGTCTATATCCTCATGTTTAAATCTGCAACTAAGGTAATACATGTCTCCATCCTCAGCAACACCTGTGTCGGTCAGAAATCACACACTGTCAGGGAGCCTCTCCCCCACACCCAGGTAGCAGACAAAGGTTCAGAGATAACTGTCCTCTCAAAGGCCACAGATAGGGCCTGGCTCATCCACAGCCTCTCAACTTCCTTGGCCTCTTTCTCCCTCCTCTGCCAGGAGCTTCTACACAAGAGCTCTCACCCTTCATTCACATGGGGAGGATATAAACTGCTACCGATGGCTGCTCAGGTCCAGCAGACACCTCACTCATCTGCAGTCCCCAGCACAGGGGAAACAGGGCAGTATATTTGCAGGACCCAGGATCATCTTTTAAAGGCATTTTGATGTTTTCTACCTAGTACAAAGTAAGAAAGACAGGGGAGCTTAATCCTAACTACTGTGACTGCAAAATGTGTTCGCTTCTTTCAAGAAGTTCCTTCTGTTCTATAAAGAAACAACAAAAATTCAGGAGATGACCGACAAGCTGATTTACCCTCAGCAAGGCTCTCCTCTCCCCCAAAATCTCCTTCCATCCCAGGGATGACACCAACTCCCACCAGCCTTACATGCTGAGCAGACCCTGCGAGGCCTCACAGGGTAGAAACAATGCAGGGGCTCCCACAGGCACTCTGAGCTAGCACAAAGATTTTACTGAACAAGGCACTAAAATCTGCTTCACCAGCCACACTCACCATCCCATAAAAGTTATCAGGGATGGCCTAAGAGCAGATGCTGGAGGTTATGTATGAAGCTTCAGCGGCCCAAGAGGAGGGAGGCAAACAAGAGTCTCTGTAAGCTCCGACAGCACAAGCAGCTTTTGTAACACCTCAGACAAGTCTCCCATCCGCACATGGAAGGGGAAGCGCCCTGCATCCTTGCAAACCGCGTAAGGAACAGGCCAGAGAGACACCAAGCACCAGAACAAGCTATGGTGCAAGCACTTCTTACACCAGTTAGACAGCAACTGTAGCTACATGAGACTTCAGCAAGTACCTGGTCCAGAGCAGCCCTGGGCATCACACACTCTTTTCCCCCACAGCCAAACCCACCCGGCTCCGGGCAGGCCTGCACACCATCACCCTTCAGCCGCTCACCCCCTCCAGCCCCGCAGCCACCCGCACCCCGCCTAGAGGCTCACTCACCGAAGTACTCCTTCTTCATGTGCATCTCCAGCTCCTTCTCCAGCTCCAGCGTCAGTGCCTCCAGCCTCCTCTCCGCTTGGCTAGGGCCGCTCTCCCGGCACGGCGTCACCTGGTAGGGGAGCTTGAATTTGGGTGCCGAAGCGGAGCCTTTGGTCGGGCTGTAGGTGTAAGGGGGCAGGGCCTCGGGGGCGGCGGCCGGGTGCTGCTGGTCGTGCCGCGGCGGGGACTGGGCATGGATCTTGTGGTAGACGTCCC
>NW_010170762.1:6128-13040 GCF_000695765.1 Mesitornis unicolor | reverse complement strand
TCTGTGATTCTGTGATTCTGTGATCTCATTGCTCCTTTCCTATAGAAAAGGCTGTATTTTTAACTCCTCATTATAGGTGTCATCAGGTGAATACATAAATCAAATTGTTAAAAGTACCCTGAAGAAAAGCTTTTTTAATTCTTAGTCAATACATTTTGTGTTATCTTTATGTTCACTACATTTATAGCTATTTTTTTAATTAAATAATTCACAGGGAAATTCAGTATATTACACATCTGTGACAAGGTTTCCTAAAGCCCAGTTAGTTTGTCTGCTGCATTCAAGTACAGAATCATTAGATTCCATATAAAAATTCAGCTTCTAGAGAACTAAGAACATACCCTAGAATTTAGAGAAAGGTCACATCAACTTGCCCTACTCCACCTCTTTAAACAGATTCTGCAGTGGCCAAAAATAAAAATGCATAAAAGTCCTAGATGTTCTGCATTTATCTAATAGAAATGCTGTCTTAAAGGTAAGCAAAATAAAAAAAATATTAAAAAAAATCACTTAAGAGCAAGGATTTATTTACTCCTCTTTACATTGCTGGAATTATCAGCAAGGCAATCCCATTACTGCTGATGGTGGTTGTATGGTACAAAGACCTCTTTAAAAAGAAAAAGGAGATAAACAAAATGACAGAATCCTTCAGGCTGGAAGGACCTGCAGCCTCCCACTCAAAACAAGGCCAACACTCATTTCAGACCAGGTTGCTTTCACCAGCTGGGTCATGAAAACTGACTCAAAGGATGAAGATGCTTCCCTAGATAATGAAAGCCTCAAATTCTTTACATATCGTCATTAATAATGACACAGTTCAGAGATCGCTCACTCAGACTAGCCCTAAGCCAGTGACATATCTTGATAATTTTCTTTGTTAAATACTTTCACAATTAATGAAGTTCAGAGACATTTAATTACTCTAGTTTTCCAAAACATTCCAAAAGCTTTTCTTAAAGTGCAAAAAGTATCCCCTGTTATTAACGCTTAACACATTTTTAATCAAGTCATATTCATTTACAAGTGAGTCACGGGTAAATTATACAGGCAGGGTTGAAGTCAAGTCTCAGAAGACAACTAGCGTTGACTCAAAAAAAAAGAAAACAACTGGGTTTCTCCAAAGCCTGAGACCTGTGTCTTTAAGTGGAATAAGTCAACTTGAATTTCCTATGAGTAACCTATGTAAATAAGCTTGCACATTAGTTTTTAATGAGAATTGTCACAATTGCATAGCCTTCCCTGCACATGAAAATAGAATACAAATCAGTTGGCTAAACAAACCCATATAAGCAAACACACAAAAGCAAACTTACATGAGAAGTGGCTTGTATCACAGCATTTGTTGGGGATGATGGTTCAAATCAACTTGCAACAAATTAGTTTACCTCACTCTCTACCAGTTAAATTTCTGATGCTTCAAATAAGCTTCAGTATTTATTGACTGAGTGTAAAAGCGTCTTACATGAACACTAACATATTTATTCTTAAATTTAGCATATTTTTAATAGAATACAGTGACAAAGTAACATTTTTACAGGCCTACATAAATCCACACTTTAAGCCCTTTTCTTTGCCTTTCTCCCTCCCCAAATAAAACCCTCACATCTGTTAAATGTGTACAAAGCAGCTCACTTCATATACAGAGCCCAGGAGGTATAAGGTAGATAAAATAGGTGACTTTAGATTAGTTTGGGAGTTTCAATATTCATTGACCAAAACCTGGCAATAATTAATTTTAAAAAAATTAAAAAGACAAAGAAATAGCCAGCAGAGCATCAATCTGAGTATTAGCCCATAATTACAAACTGCATCTCCTCTTCCAAGCTTGCGCTCAAGAGCAAACCAGAACAGGCAATAGCATAAGAGGCAGGCAACTTGGTACCACCCAGTATAGAATCAACAATGCAAAATAGCAATTCACCACTACCTCCAAAACCAATTAACAAGCTTGTAACATAAATACACTCTTCTAGTTAGCACTTTTGACACAGTTGTGTCCACTTACAAGATGAACCTTTCCGTTGACACTTGTTCCTTAAATGTCATTCACAAAGTACTGTTGTTAAATATGCCATAAGAACAAAGTTTCAGATTTCTCTTCACTTGAGCTTCTTGCCAGCAAGTTTAGTTGTAGTTTAGCTATGTGCATATGCTGGTATCCCAGTCAAGGTGCTAGGTAAATCAGATTAGTTTAACATCTTTTACAGAAGTTGCCCCTGACTTTTGTGACAGCCATAGCACAGAGGCACTAATAGTTACAGTGGCTCATATGTGGCATCTTGTTCAACCATAACTTCACATCTCTGTCTTTGCAACTTCGGACTAGCATCCCACTGTTATGCATTTCAGCATAGTGACACAAGTGGCCATGTCGACACACAAGTTAATCAAGTACTTGTTTGCAGAGCAGTACTTCATTACAGCAACACCTTGCTGGGATTACTGACAGTCAGTCCTCCTGACTCAGGATGAGACACACACATCTCAACTGCTGCTTTAAGCTCTGGTCATCTAGTAGCTATACCTTATACCTTTTTTGTGAAAAAAGCAACTGAGAAGTAGTGTGTGGATATCCAAAGGAATCTTGCCCTGTAATCTTGTACTAAGGTTTGTACTAGAAATGAATCATCTTGGCTAGCTCCCTTCTCAATATTAAAATCAAACCAGAGAGATTCTCATCTGCCCAGTACTTGAAATCCCAGCAAGTAAAAGAGAGGCTGAACATTACTGCTATACATTGCGACATCACACTTAGAATCATCACAAAGGATTCAAATAATACCATGTACTCATCTAAAAAACTTTTTTTTTTCCCCGTCCCATGAGATCCCAGTTCTAGATGGTGGCCAAGCTTTGATTAGCTCCATTTCCTAATTGTGGGGCTCCAAAGCCAACCTCTCTGTAAACTTCAGAGCTGAAACTGAAGGCCAGTTGGGCTTCCGACTCCACATGGGTCATGGTGCACAGGGGAGCACTGTCTATTCACAGACACCACCTGCCCATGTTGCTCTGTTGAGTAATACGATTCATTCTCAAAACTGGGGAATGGTGAGATATATCCTATCTGATAGAAAGCTAGGAAAACACCATCCAACTTTCATGTCAGAGAGCATTTTACAACAGGAATGTATGGAGGATATTTCAGATACTACAGCACAATCTTCCCTCTTGATTCATTCTGTACTCTATTACAGCAGAGCTGTTTTCTGCCTACCACATCCTCCATGTCCATGTCAGGAAGAAAAAGAAAGGCACTCTTAAAAATGGTGCATATACTGAATGCTATTCTCATCCTTACTAGTGAAGCTGAAGAAAATGGAGGTTAGTTTGAAGCACTGTCTTCCAAGGTAAAACAGTTTGTCCAGAGATCACTATGGGCTATTAAAGTAAATAATGGTCAGAAAGCATATAGATTTCTAATTATTTAGGCTTCACCATATGCATTTAGAATGACAAGCATGAAGGGTACTACAAAATTGGAAAAATATCCTTGCGGTATATATTTAAATAAATCCAGTCTTCCTCTTCTCCACTACCCACAATTAAAACAAGTATGTTTTTACAAAAGTTGAAGTAAATTATATGAGTCTTTCAGAACAAAATAATACTGCCTAAAGGTGACAGAGCATTTCTCAAGCCATTAGAAAGCCATAAGCCTAAGACAGGAAAGTACCTTTCCCATTTCCTCCTACTTATGTTATATTTAAACACTGTAAGAAAAAAGTATTTTAAAAGTCATTACCATTTTCTAGATGAAACAAAGTTTGAACTTGTGTGCCCTTACCACAGTAGTGCTTTATGCTGAGGGCAGGAAATACAGGGCTTTTACAACAGGTATATTGTAATATGTAAATATAGCCACTAGGGTTCCTTACCCTCTTCTGAGAATAGATATTTTTGTCATAACAAGTACTGTACATAGAAAATATTTACCTGTCATAGGCATTTTTGTATTAGAGTCCAGCTAAAAAAAAAACTTAAGCGATTTGACTGTATTTGACAGCCTACGCATCTGTAATGGTTAATGTTTCTAAGCAGCTCCTGGAAAAATAATCAAAGCTGAAGAGTGAAGGGAAAAACAGCAGATAAGTGGAACTAAGGATCTTGTCAAGAAAGATAAAAATGTAGTTAGAGGTCAGTGAAGGACAAGAGGAGGGAGGGGAAGAATTCTAGAGAATTCCTGACTTGGGTTTCCTATAAGAGTAAGGCAGAGACCTGCCAGCAACAAACATGCTATCTCTTGGGGAGAAGCGAGAATAAGTAGTGACAGGACTTCAGGATCACAACAGGACAGGTGCTCTGCATAAGTTAAACCAAACTCCAGAACAAGTAAATGGCAAAGCAAGTGTGCCCCTCCATGTCTGTCTCCAAACAGCTCAGCAACAGAGGAATTGGAGGAATGCCTCTATCTGCAGCTGTGAGATATGAAAATAAAGTCTCAGTATCTTCATGACTCCCCATTAAAAAGCAGACACTGTGCTGCAACCCAAGAAACACCTAGAAAGCCACTAGTTCATGAAACAAGTACTTAGGAAGCCTTACGGCAGAGCAGAAAGACCTGGGAGCGCTGATAAACATGGGGAGCTCACGAACAATTCAAAAATTGCAACTGTTAACAGAATGACAGCAGGTGCCTTAGGAAGCCAGCAACATCAGGTTGAGGAAGAGCCCCATATTTTAAAAGGCACATTGCAAATTCAACATCTGGCAAGTCAGAGCAGGAGAGCATATTCCGGGCTACAGAGACACAGGCAGGTGACTGAGTGGCCTCTGAGCAGGACACTGGCCTGGAAGGCAGCAGATCCGCATTGTGTTTCCAGCCCTCCCCTGCCAACCATTCCAGGCAGGACAGGAGGGGAGTGCTCATCTCACCAGCACTCACACAGGGCCTATGAGAGGTCAGGATCTCATTCAAGGCCTCCAAATAACCACAGTAACAAATCTTGCTTTGCAATGCAGCACAAATAGAAGAGACCAACCACCCAAAAAAAACTTCCGTCTTGGTAAAAGTTTACATCAACCAAAACCACCACTTGAGTACTTTTTAAAATGATTGCTGGCTGCTGGTGAGAGCCCTACCTAGGAAAGGTGAGCCATTAACTTCTGCTACACAACAGGACTCACTGTGCACAGAACTTCAGTCCACCAGCAGCAAAATCACAATCAAGTCTCCTCCCATAGCATGTACCACCTCTTCAACATGTGCTCCTTTTATCTTCTAGTCTTGCCCGCAAGTACTGCAAGTTCCTCTATGTAAAAACACGAAGGAGGCAAGTAGTGAGCTTTTCCTGCTAGTAAGCAGCAGGCCTAAGGCAGAATATTATATTAATTTTTGAGTTACGAGGTTGGACTGAATTTTCTTGCGCCAGATCACCCTTAAAGATCTCAACTCTGTATTGAAAAGCCTCTAAAGAGAGTTCTCCACAGTATCACAGAGAACAGCTTAATCTTGTGTACCACTGCTATATGCTGTATTAAGTTGGTTGCCTTCTGGTCTCTTCTTTGAAAAGAAAGGAACAGTCACACACCATATTTTTTATGTCAACTTTGCACATATTTCATTTTGTCATCCCCTTAAGGCTTCCATTTCTGGAAGAAGAAGAGCCCAAGCACTTTTTAGTTATGTTATATCTCATTTTGAAGCCAGCTAAATTCACAGACCATGAGGTGAGCTGATAAACTGGTAAGCAAACACAGGAGTTGCAATGAAAGAACACTAGTAATAAGACAAAAAAAATTACTTTCCTGGTCAGACTATTTTGTAAATTCTTGTTAATTCAGTCATTTTCTGACAGATCTTGTTCACTAGAATGAGTTCTGATGAAAGATTTTACTATACTATTTACCAACTCCTTCAAAAAACCCCCAAAACTAACAATGCCCTCTTTTACGATAAAAAGCCTTTGTTATCTCTTTGGAGTATCAGGTTACCAACTCCAATCCCATTAACTGCATGAAAGCATTGCATTGTATTCAGCGACTGTTCTTCCTTAGCCCTGTTGCTCATCAGTGCTGATTCCACTACTTGAAATACATAGTCTGGAATAGACAGCTTATTCATTAGAAGTCTCTGTCCCAGCTCTCAGTGAAACCAGCGCAAAGGCTTTGATTGACTTGGAGCCATGGATAAAACCCAAAGCAAGCACACAAACAACACCAAGGGAATGGTTCTGATGTGTGACTGTGTTTTAAAGAGCCACACAATCAGTTTGATGGGCAAGAACAAGGGCATTCCACTACTGCCATTTGTTTCTCTCCAGATGCCAGTTTTTCCAGGTAGTAGCACTAGTTAATATTGCCAGCCATACAGCAGCAAAGGCACAACTTAGCATTTGCTATCTTGATTACCAAGATCAACTTTTAAATATTATTAGCTGTGGCATCTTCCTACTTTCTTCTCCAGAAAGAGCTGGACATGTGCAGACATCTGATGAGTTCCTTAGTGCCTGCCCTTCCTTCACATGTCACAGAGAAGCAGAAGCAAGACAAGGATCTCCAAGTATATTACAAGTCTTTAAGTAGTACTGGCCAAAAAAAAAGGTGCAATTTAGTACACAACTGGGGAATTTGGGTCCTTAAGAGTACTCTCCCCTCTATTTGCATTGAAAATTGCTTGCTTTATATTATTAATGCCACACTAGTCATAGTTGATGAATAGACGATGTATTAATAGCTATAAATTCGCTAACAGCCAAATTACATGCAGCTTTTCAATCACTTAAAGCTTAATATTAAGAAATACAAACTGACAACAAAAATTCCTATTTTTTAGAAAGCCACAAAGAATGCTTTGCTCTCAATCTCAGTTTACTTAAAAGGAGGTGATCACAATCAGTATAGGCATGGGGGAAGGGAAGGGAAGGGAAGGGAAGGGAAGGGAAGGGAAGGAGAGGGAAGGGGAGGGAAAGCCAC
>NW_010170762.1:0-5872 GCF_000695765.1 Mesitornis unicolor | reverse complement strand
TGTTTTTGTTTTGGGCAAAAAGACATTAAGTAAGGAAGTAGGAAAAGAAGGGAAGGGAAGGGAAGGGAAGGGAAGGGAAGGGAAGGGAAGGGAAGGGAGAGAAAGCAGACGTGATCTGTTGAAGATCCCCAAACAGTCCAGTGACAAGAGCAACAGACCCTCCAACTCCCAAAGCTACACTGTCTCCCCACTTTGGCACAGACACAAAACATCTGGCCGCCTAGTGGAATTACAGCTTTTCCTTATCCACGCTTATGAAACTGCTGACTGATGGTAAATGTAAAGTTTCAAAAGGTTGCTCCGGAAACTCAGAACACCCTTTGAATAATGGCTTGAAAACACCGACAAACACTTCAGGAGTCCAAAAATCTTTCAGCAAAAAACTGTAAGTTCAGTTGAAGCAAAAGGAAGTCACTGCTCTTTAAAATTAAAGGGAAGCATACAATAAAAAAAAGAAAGCACCAACACTGCCTCACCATTTTAAAACTAGACAACCTAGAGACATAGCAAGCTGCATACTGGAAATGCATCAGGTACTGCTGCAGCAAGGGAAGCAAGATGCAAGGTCACACCTAGTACAGCTTTCAAAGCAAGTAAATGAATTCAAACTATAATGTCAGCCCTGGAGCAAGGGCAGAAGCTGGATGGAAGTCAGTTACATTACACATTTCTAGAAGTTTCCCTCCCCTTTCCTTTCAAAGGGGTAATAAGGCATTAAAATCTGATGTCTCAAAATACCTAAAAAAACATCATGACTGCTAATACGGGAAGAAAGAACTACTCTTTTAAAGGCATAAATGTCACAGCATAGTACAAAGGCAGGAGTAATACTACAGCAGAGGACATTCAAGCTTACCTTGTGCTGCTTGTTTGCAGGTGAAAAACAAATCCCAGAGTACTTCACAATTTTTCAAAGCTCAAAGATCCTCTTAATGCATCTGCATGATCATTTTTCGTTCATAAAGAAGGTTAAACCCTCTTAACTGAAACACACGTTACTCTATCTACAGTACTTGTCCTAATCCTCAAAATGAATGTCAGTCTCACACAAAATCTTCAAGGGTCTTTATAGGTTACCAATAGTTTACTTGTAGTCTCTCTGTACATATTCCCTGCTGAGCTGCAGTATCTAAGACTACAAAGAGCATGTAGGCCAGGATTTGAAGGTTCAGTTGGCCACCACAAGTTGAGATCTGTTTTGCACAGTGGACTCCATGATCAGATTTCAAGTGAAAACAGAAATTAAAATACTTGGGATTGGTGACATCCTATTGTATCATCATGCACAAATACATGTTTTTTTAGTTTATTACTATGGATTAAATCATGGAGCATTTTCCCAAACTCAATCTGAAATAGCACAACAACATAATTGGCTCCAATTTTAAGTTTACTAGTAACATTCTGGAACTAAAACTAACTCAGTAATGTATATTGCTACCTTTGCAAACACTTGAGTGATCTATTAACTACACCATGTGTTTTGGGAAAAAAGAATACACTATTATTTTCTATAAATATTTACTCATTTAAATTAGACCCAGTTTGTTACACACAAAGAGACTACAGAGATGACCTTCTGTCCTCATTTCCATTCTTCCCTTCTTGTGCTAAAGATAGCATAGAGAGTAAAAATAAATAAATCCGCAATAGCATTAGGAATTAGACAATGTCATATTGAAAGATACCCTAAATGATGAGCCTTATCTGTTCTCGCTGCCTGGGACAGCAGGGGGGCTCTGACCCATAGAGCAGGGGTAACATTTAAGGCTTCGCTAGGTGGTCTCTTTGCAGTAGGCTTCATTCCCAGCTGTAATTGCTTGTCAGCTCTAACTGGATGCCTGAACACTCTGGAATAGTTCAGCAAAGTATTTAAACAGATGGATGGTACAGGCCACTGGAACAAACTTCGTTTTTTCTCTGGCCACGGCCCTCTTTCAGCGCATTCCTTTGAAGTCTGTGCCGCTGAGGAATCAACAGCAGCTGAGAAACATGTGTTATCATACAACACAGAGTACAGCGACAGTATTGCACAGCAAGACGTTTTTGTTCAATAATCCTGGACTACAGAAAGCATTACAATGTCTTTTGCTGTGGGTAAGCCCTTTTTCCAAGCACAACAAGAAAGTAAACAGATTGCTCCCCGCTTTGAGAAGCAAACTATTGCAACAACACATCATCAGTAGGGTAAAACTAACCTGTCTCACGATGGTCTAAACCCAGCTCACTTTCCCTATTAGTGGGTGAACAATCCAACGCTTGGTGAATTCTGCTTCACAATGATAGGAAGAGCCGACATCGAAGGATCAAAAAGCGACGTCGCTATGAACGCTTGGCCGCCACAAGCCAGTTCTTTTACTCAGAAGTAAAAAGGTGAATTAAGCCGATTTCTCAAGTGCCTCCCATCTGAAAGCTTACAGTGCCCACCTTCTGAAGTCCCCACCTTCTGAAGTCCCCTCAGATATATTCAACGCTGTCTGTGTTGCCACAAAGACCACTAAATGCTTACAGAGATCTGAGTGAAATAACAGCCCAGAGGGGCCCAGGCTGCAGTCCCCATGGCAGATGTGACAAGCCCTATAAGCTACAGCTCAAACCTACCTTCTTTTCCCAAGTAGGACAAGCTCTGCAATCTCGGATTCAGGGGTAACAAACTGGGGAGAGAAGCAGCAGACTGCCACCACTCAGCACATGCAGGCCAGTCTCCTTCCTCCCCATATTTTAGTAGTACAGAGAAACAGTCCTTCCAACAGTAACAGGAGAAAACAGCATGAACATCCTCTCATCAGCCAGGGAAACTATTCTTGTCAAAGCTATGAGAACACCATAAGCTTTGAAGGGGGTTAGGAAGGATAGCAAGAATTAGTTATTTGTGAAACTGAATTTGAAACTAGACTAACTGTCCAGATTCAGAAGCACGGAGCTAGCTATGTGGATATGCAGCAGGACAGCAAGTTATAACCCAAAGCTGATGCAGCTGCCTAATAGCAAGTTTCTACAGAATCAAGCCTCTCATTTTCACCGAGAGGAGAGAACTACCTGCAACAAAGTAGAGCCTTATATTTACAAAGTTTACAAGTCTCAACATTACAGAAAGGCAGGCATTGTGATTATAAGAAGTCCCACTATGCTGTAAAGTCCAAACCCCAGCATGAAAAATACAAGAAAACCTGAGCTTTCAAAAAAAGCTCTGGAAAATGACAACATTTACATTTAATTTCAAATTAGAGATCTTAAAGACTTAAAAACACAAGCAAAATCCCGAAATTATAAAGAAAAAACACACATACATGCTAAGCCAATCTCATAATTACAGAGCACATAAAAAAACCAAACAGATGAGGAACTACATGCATCACGCTGAGGGGGGTCCTCAGCCCGGTCCCCACAAGACCTTTTTCCACCCTGCAATTCAATTTAAGAGAGTTTCTTTCTGGAGAGGCTAACAGTGCCCTTCAAATTCAGCTTGAGGCAGACTGTTAAGATACCACAAATGAAGCACGCACCGATATTGTCAGAGATACACAGGGGATAAAAATAACTCTAGTCTCAAAACCATTACAGCAATGCAAAAAATCTTATGCTGCTCTCAAAATAAGTGGCGATGATCAGGAGTCCTACTTCACAACTTTTGAAGAATGAATATTGGCACAAGCAAAACTACCACCGGACCAGCATTCAAAACCACAACTAAACAAGGCACAATACATTTACACATAATTATTCCTACAATCACGTGCAAAAGCACTTGAGAGACTGAGGAAAATCTCCATGTCCTATGAGGTGCAGGCAGGAAGGCAGCTGAGGCAGAGGTCATACTGCCCTGCGATGGCAAAAGTGGGAACAGAACCCACCATCATCCTCAGTGCTCAGCTCTGCACTTCAGCAACTCAATCTCCTTCTTTTATCTTACATGTTCCTTTTCAGGGCTTCCCTCAAAAAGATTTTTCTTAAAAGTGATGCCAAACAATTTGATTTGGCTCTTTAGAATTATTGATGGTGTTTCCAGAAACAGTCCAAGGCACAGTTTTAAAAGTCTTAGAAACTTGCTAATATGACTTGTTATTTTTCTCCTATTTCCCCCATTCCAAAGTTTTTCATCTCTAGGAAAGAATACAATATTAATTCAAATAACTGATTAAATTCTGTTGGGCTTGCGAGTGTGTTGAAGGAAAAGCACAGAGAGATCACTTAAATGTAAGAAGTTAACCACCTTAACTCTCAGTTGTCCTAAAGGGCATACAACCAAAGAGTATGAATGCCAAGCAGTCATTTCAGTTCCCTCAGCAATTCATCACCTATCAGATAAATTTTTGCTATAAGACACAATGAGAGGTACTTCTAGTTTAACATCTTGTTCTCTTTCTGATGAGATACCATCAAACAAAATTCAATCTGAAACAGTATTTTCTCTAAGAGAGTGGAGAAAATAAGTAGGGCTTACTTAATTTGCAATTTAGACATGTAACCCTGTGGTCCTTTGGAATAGTATCTATCAAAAGAGGTAACATAACACAACCAAGATCCACTCTCTTTCTGACCTAAAAGCTGACATTTTATTAATGAACTACATATTCTCTACTGAAATAGACATAGCTCTCTACTTTTACAACACTTAACACAATCACACCACTACCAAACACAATTAACTGGGAGCTTGAAAACCCTTAAACAGGTGTCTTCACAGAAATCATTAGGCAATTTATTTACTTGCTCTCCACACCCTGGCACATACTTAATTTTAACGTGTGATGCGGACTAGAGCTGAGGCAGATGCTTGTGAGGTCCGAACCAGACCTCATAAGCCACACGACAACACTTTTTGACACGGATGTACGCAGTTCGCGGCAGTTTTGTTAGTGCGCCAACCCCCGATACAGCTGCAGTTTGGGGATGGAGAGCATGACAGGTGTAATTCTGAAGGGGACACCGAAATCTGGACCCTTCCCTCGATTTGGTGCTCCACGCTGATGAAACCCACGAGCAATGCTGAACTGCAATTTAGCGCGCTGCTCTGCTGGCATGGTAAAAGGCCACTTTGCTGAAGAGAAACAGGCTGGCACACACCGGTCTGCTACAGCCTCACACCGGACCCTGGGCCACAGCTTTCCAACAACAGCTTAGGGCTGCACAAACCGAGGAACAGAATCCATTTTCTTACCCTTTAAAGTTCATGCCTCCGTATTGTCCTACCGTACTGTATTTGCTTAAGCTTTCCTCATCAATAGGCTCCCACTCTCCCCTACCAAAAAAATCTCACATTCCCTGCTGCCAAAACAGATTTTCTTTTAATCTTTTTTCCTCTGGGAAAGAGAAGGAGGGAGGGGTTGGGGCAGGAATAAAAGAGATTAATCGTGAAACAAATCGGCACTGTCTGGAGAGGGGATAAAAAGCCCAAAACAAACAGTCCACGTCGCAAAAAGAAAAAAAAAGAAAGAAAAAGAAAAATAGGTTTAATTTTCTTCTCGGAAGTAAGAGGGAGGGAGAAAGCTACTACAAAGATTTCTCTGTGTAAAAAAAAAAGTATCCTCCTAACTTCCTTTCCCAAGGACACAGAGAAGTATCCCTCACTTTTCTACACGATGCCCGAGGGAAGGAGAAAGACAAAATGCCAGAAGAGAGGAAAAGCCGGAGGGAGCTGGGGAAGTAGCGAAGGAAGAAGCGAAAGGACAAGAACGAGTGCGAACGGGCAAGGAAGATGCGAAAGGAGGAACGGGAGAGCCGAAAACGCAAAAAAAACCCCCAAACGACCCAAAAAAATTTAAAAACTGAGAGGAAATGGAAAACGGTGAAGGCGGACGGGAAAGTTGGCGAGTTCAGGCAGAGGGGATAAAGGGGCAACGGAGGAAAGGCAGCAGAGAAGGGTCACAAA
>NW_010170761.1:4048-10858 GCF_000695765.1 Mesitornis unicolor | reverse complement strand
TGTCCCTTATTAATTCTCTTTTCCTTTCCCCCTCTGTTTTTCATTTAGCTTGTTATAGTCTTAACTTCCAACCTTGTGCAGAGCATATTTTTCTCTATTCCCTTTTCTTAACACTCCCCCTGGGAGGGTAGGGGACAATAGAGAGAAAATCCTGCTCCCTGGGCTTGCCCTGAGCATTAAACGGAGACAATGCTGTATGACTTGAAATTAGGAGGCACTGCCACCAGTCCACACTTTTATGCATTTTAGGAAGCATATAGTGTTTTAAAATAGTGTGAAAAATCACATCCATATGAAGTGTAGCCTTCAAATTTGTGGGCCTCCTCAGCACACCCAACTCCTGGTAGAATAAGGAACAATACAGTAACAAATAACAAAAAGCTG
Source organism: Mesitornis unicolor (assembly GCF_000695765.1). Taxonomy (NCBI): domain Eukaryota; kingdom Metazoa; phylum Chordata; class Aves; order Mesitornithiformes; family Mesitornithidae; genus Mesitornis; species Mesitornis unicolor. The sequence continues at coordinate 10,474 of NW_010170761.1, read as the reverse complement.
ATAGAGTAAAAAACATCAAAACATGAAAAAGTAGCAGTCCTGCTCATCTTCAGCTGAAGATCTATATGCATTGCAAAGGAGTTGTTTTGTGAAAGAAAATTAGGATATTTTTACTTCCTCAGTTTTATTGCGATATGTAATTGAATTTGTCCCTTTGCCAAGAATCCAGCTAAAGAGGTCTTTTTAGCAGAAATGAAAGGGAGCATAATTTTAAAAGCAAACCTTTAAAGGTATATGCAACTTGCTTGGGATAATTTGTTTTCCCTAGTTAACCTTTATTTTCATTATAAATTACCCCTTTCACTTCACAAATGGTGACTACCACAGAGTAGAAGGAACTGAGATATTATGCACACCCAACTGTTATGTTAATTGTGTGCTGTTTGTTCAACAGCAGCATTAGGAATATAAAACCATCCTCACTAGTTCTCTGAAAGCCTTTACAAGTAATAACACTTATGTAAAGCTTGAGGTCTGAATATTCTGTTTATGAGTAACTGGATATTATCGTATTAAAATCATTACTAACCCAGTGCCCAAATATTTGCTCTGAATCCTATCAATACTCTAATGGCAGTAGTCTTGGAAAGTACACATCTGTCACAGGATTAATTACACGCATGAAACATTATCATTGCGCCACATCTCCTGTGACGTAGAGACGCTGCTAGAATGATTAATGGCTCTGTATGACATAAGAAAGAATAAATCCTAACTTTACCCAGTGGATAGAAAGGTCTGTTCCTGGTTCATATTAGAACAAGTTGAAGGACCTTACTGGTGCAAGATTATTCTTTAAGGTCTGCAGGCAATGTTAAAACAAAACAAAACAAAACAAAACAAAACAAAACAAAACAAAACAAAACAATAATCCACAAATTCTGCAAAATTTGCTATACTATTGGGAGAATCCTTATCTACCATGGCATTTTGAATTATTTTGAATACAGAGTGTGCATGTGATCACAGGTATATGGGCATATTAAACAGGTTCCATACTTAGAGTGTCACCTTTTCTGATTATTGTAAATAGTGGTGGTGCTTCTTGGGCAGGTGCTAGATCTAGGCCATTAGAAACTTCTAAATTTGACTTGGAGTCAGTCTTCAGGCATAACAGGGAGAAAATATTTCCTTTTTATAACACATCAGGGAGGTATAGGTTTAATTGTAACAGAAAGGAAAGAAAATTGGAGGAAATATTTCAAAGACAGTCCATTGTTTACAATTAAAATTAACAGAGCAGAGTTCAAAGGTGGCATACCAGTATGCAATTAAGGCCATGGGCAGACCCAAGCAAGCAATTAGGTGAGAATTATAACAACTGTAAATTGGAGCTAATCTATTGATCATGTCACTTCTTCATGGTTCATTATTTCTTTAGACATCCTTTAATAAAGACCCCAAGTGGTCCTCCATACCTTTGTCACCGAAATCTGAAATACTAAATTACAAAGACTGAGTCCTTTGTTCACCTCAAACCATTTGTTTCTGTTCCTGCTAACTCATACTTCCTTTGGAGGATCGCATCCTATGTGTGGGATTGAGTGCTGCAGCTCATCATTGACACTGCAAAGATACTTGCCTTCAACCACCTCAGCATGAACATGTTTGTCAGCCAATTAAACCTGAGACTAATTTTGTAATTTACACTCGCATCAATATAAAACTGTATGCCTTTATCCCCAGGTGGGACATAACTTGTATGTAAGCTGAGGAGCAACATTTTGAAGGGTGCCCAACACAAAGGTAATTGCAGTGAAGATGAAGGCAATTGAGTTTGACTGATAATCTAATGACATGGCAGAACAAGGGACTGAACATTTCTTCTGAGTGGATCCTATGATGCCATAGCCTGCGGCATTGCCCACCATGTGAATTAAGACAAAACAAGAGTGAGGTTGCCAATGATCTTGTGTATCGGGGTATACAGCAAGTATTGCCCAGGCTACCTGCCAGTGAAAATGGGAGGTCCACAAGGGAAAGGGAAGGTGGAGGAGGTAGTGTCCTACTTTGATACTAATGCAAAAGGAATCAGTGGGGACAGTAAGTTAAGACTCAATGTACCCCACATATGCTGCAGAGCCCCTTCATATACAGCACTGATGCCTTCATACTTCTTTTTTTACCTACAGCCACCTGTAACATTACTGTGTCCTGCTGGACTCATTTTTTTTCCACTGAGATGTGAAAATAAGCAATATGCATTGCACTCTTACATTTAAAGACTCAAATTCTAACTCCATGCATTTCTAGTGTTGCTCCAGTGGGCAGTGTGGAAACCTGAGCATGATCTGAGTCACTGTATGAGGTGCTTGGGCTGTCAGCACCTCAAGGCAGTGGTCAAAGCCTTGCAACAAAAGGGAATGCTCTGTTCATTTTCCACACTTTGTTAGTAGGTAAGTGTTTACAGATAAAGTGAGAGGTTTACATGCTGATGCAAGAGGTAGAAGTCCTGTGTTTATTTTTCTTGGTTTTCCCAGAAGTTGTGCTGCTACAGAGATGTTACCACCAAGCTACAGACTTCTTCTCTCCCTGGGGTATACAGTCTTCAGGAGTTCTTGACTGTCTGCTTTGCTTTTTCTCCTGTTGATTTTATATATCTGATCTTGCCTTTACGTAAGAACATGACTTTATGAGAGGAAGGTAGCTTAGTATCTCATGTAGTATGACTCATCTTGTTTCTCATGTATGAGGCTGCTGTTGCTGTTGCAGAAAGTTTGGCTCTGTACAGCTGAAGGATATGAACACACTAGATGCACAGGTCAGCATTATAGACCTGTGTTTAGCTTTCCCTGTTGACTGCATCTGGACTTTCAGTACCCTTCAACTTATCCACCTTTAACCCATATGGCTCAGGTGCCTCATTACTGGGAATTACAACACATCAGGTCTGTTGTGTTACAATTCTGGGGCTCAACCATGTCTTTAGGTGTCTAAATGTCTCTTAACATGGGGCCTTGTGCTCAAATTATTTCTGCTGGCCTCAAAGGCATTAGAATAATGGTCACAGAAAAAGAAATCAATAGAAGTTCTGCAGTCCACCTCATAACATATCTGGTCCGTTTACAAAAAGAGAGCAGACAAACATGCAATGATATTATAGTAGTGACGAGTTGTAGAGAGTGTAAATGGAGTTTACAATTAATAACAGCAGAGATTACCAAATTGAGATAAATACAAACTATGAGATAAACTTCATGTTACTAGCAACATAAAATATAAACAGGAAGTCTTGTGATAGTGTGTAATGACCACCATTATCCTCATCAGCACAATAGCACTCATCTTTAAAATTTAATTAAGGTTTTCTCTTTGCTCTGTGTAATTATTAGAGAAGTTTCTGGTGAAGTCTAATTGCCGTATCGTAAATGAACAGAAAATAGAAAGCCCTTTTGTACATCAAACAAGTTTCCCTTTAAAACAAAAATATTACCTAATAATGAATTTCCAGAAATAATTAAGTCTCTGAAAGGTATAATTAAGGTGCTAGAAGAGAAGGAACAGCTACTGTACGCTTAACAGACTCTGTGTAAGTTGTAAATTTTCTACATTTCCTTCTTCCTTCTTGGCAGAAAAAGCACAAACAGAAGAATATGAACATCACAAATGAGAGACACCCTAACTTCCATATCTCTTAAAGAACTACATTGCCCCAGGTCAACAAGGAGACAAAGTGGCTCTGCTCCTCCTCCCTATCTAGGCAGGGAGGAAAGTGGAAAAACAAAACGGAATCTCTGTTGCATTCTCAAGTACCACCTATGCATCAGGATGCGGATGCAACATCCCAACAAATAAAGTACAGCTCCCACTTTAGGTAAAAAAGACACAACTGGGAAGAATTTACCAGTGTTGAGCTTAACTTAATTTTTACCAAGAGTCGGTTGAGGAGATTTTATTTCTTTTTGTCTTTTCTTGTTTTATTTTAGAGTGAAGTAAGTCTAAAGCACGATGGTTATCTTTCTATAGTAACTTAATTGGAGAAAGGTATTTGTGTCCTAAATTACCACTACTTTTAGTCCACAGTCATCCCGTTGCTAGTCTTCGATGCTTTTCCATGCTACAATTTTACAGGAAGTGCTTTTGTTTTGCAGTGGTCAAAAACACATATTTATTTTGTGAAGAAATATCTTAAGTAATAATTTTGGTTAATGATATTGAAGTCTTGTTGTTATTCTACAGTTGCAGAATTATACCCTTCTCTGCATTCATGCTCTTGTATAATACATTGTGTATGATAATGACTGTTTTGTGTGCACGAAATGCATAGCTGAAGACCATCAATGGCTGGAATTTTATGAGTTCCAAAATGGCTTTTGCTTTTCTTGATTCCCAAAACAATGTAATCCAGTCCAGGAGATGCATCAAATCATACAATTTGGATAATTCATGTAATTTAATTCTGTTTATTGTTGAAAGTGGCAGATAAAACTGAAAAGACCTCTACGGATATGGTTCTGGAGACTCCAGAAAGTAGTATACTTATATTCTTCCCTGAAATCATTAGAAATTCACATGATCTCTTTTTATTAATAATAAAATTTAATCCTTACAAACTAATTACTTTTACATAAAGCCCTTAGGCATCTCTCCTTGCATTATATGGTGCTTCAAAATTGTTTTAGGATTGAAGCTGTGTTTCAAAGTGAAGTAATCAAATGATGTAAAGCAAACTTACATACCTTTGTTCTGGCTGTTTGGTAAAGAAGATACTATGTAATGGAAAACTGTTGATCTTAGGATGTCCTTTGAACGAGCTATATACATTGATCTACTGTAACATATATAAGAAAACAATGAAATAATTATTACTTATCCCATTAATAGACAGACCAAGCAGTTAACAAAAAAAATACATTAACAAACCAAGCAGTTAAAAAAAAAAGGATCAAAAAAGGACAGATATGCATTAGAATTATTGTGCTTTAGAATTCTCTGTGCCTATTTTCAATCTTAGCACATTCAAGGAATTAAAAAACATGCTGTACATCTCACTCAGCAGCGTACCCTTCTCCTACAAAACATATTTTTAGGCCACACTGCTTTGCATCCTACTGACTCCAAATAAGTACAATAATAATAATAATAATCTCATTAAATCCATGACAAATAAGCAATACTTACAGTTGCCCTCACTCAACTTTTTGTTTGTCTATGGGTATACTTAAACCCATGTTTATATCTTTGCTGATTCTTTGTTTTCCTTGACAAGCAAAGTTATTTTTTTCCCCTCATCTGGCTTATCTGATGCATGATGCAGCAATAACAAACAAGGCTCCTCCAAAGATAGGTTTGAGCTTAAATTCTGCAAAAGCAGAACAACTTTGGAAAGACTGAAATTAAGCAGAATAATGAACTTTTTCAAGAAAGGGTTCAAAACACAGGACATATTTTGTTTCAAGTAGTAGAAAATGTCCAGAAAGGAAGAAGAGCCATGTGGCTTCATCTGCTTGGCAGAGTCTGAAAGCTGTTTTTCTACTCACAGCTTGAACCTGGGGAAATCACTTAGTCTGAATCTGCTGATGTTTCTAGGTGCCTAACTTTTGCATATTATATGACATACTTTATGGTTTAAGAGACACAATAATTAGATCCCTAAATATTTTTGTTTACAAGGTATGGAGAATGATGGTTTTAAATACCATAATGAGGACATCTATGTTAAAGTTTAGGAGGAGGTGATGAAAGCGCCAGGTGCTGTATAGATGGCAACCATATAATTAGACAGGAAAATTAAGCTTTCTGAATGAACAATTTGAAGTCTAACTTTGTAATCTCAGAAATGCAAATGGTATGCAAAGATGTCATTACAAATCATCTGTCTTTTAACCAAATCACTTCAGGTCAAGTTTTGTAACATATTTACAGATAAAAAGATTTGAAATTGTATTTTTTCAGCTATAAAAATATTAGCTAGTCTGCTTTATAAAGAATTATGCCTATACAGTCTCATTAATGTCTAACACCTGCAATCAATTTGACAGAGAAAGTAGTGGTAATGTATGTATGTGAACACCCAATGAGTCTAGTCTGACTAGCCTTTACCTCCCATTTGGAAGACTCTTGATTAAAATATCTGTTTTTAAAAATTTACACCTCATTATTTTTATAGATATTAAACAGGGTAAAAATCTTAGACATGATAGGCCACTGTTGCTTTCCAAGCCACTTTCCTAAACTAAATACACCTTTTTATCCAACATTTTTCCCACAGCTTTATGTTTCAGAAGAATCCGTTTTTTTAGGTAAGCTAAATACAATAAGTTTCATAATTGCTGTAAAGATAAGCATTTCAAGCTGTCTGAAATGTGAAAATATGGAGCTGTGTGACTGGATACTATAGAAAGTATAAAGGAAGTAATCAGAAGTAAGAACAACAACTGTGTGAATACACCCGGAGTAGATTGAGAAGAACTAGAATTTGCTACC
>NW_010170761.1:348-4034 GCF_000695765.1 Mesitornis unicolor | reverse complement strand
TTGACTGTGAAATGTGACAGAAGCTTCTGAAATGCTGAATGACACAGAGACTGTGGGTATGAAGCAAAGATTCACATTCAGTGCAACATAATAACTAGCTATCACCCAAAGAAAACTATCAGGCCCAAGGCTTAGAGCTGAAAAAAGTTGAGAAGAACTTACCAGTACTAATAATAAATGACAAAAATATTAATGTATGCTGTATGAACATGAAACAATTAGATACATTCTTGGAGGAGGGATTCACCAGGATACACATGAACAATAAGAGGTTACCTACAATGGTCCATATCTCTGCATCAGCAAGCTGACAACTACCTTAGCTTTACTTCTCAAATGTCTCCCCTTGCAAATGTAATGGGCTGTGTTCAGCTACAGAAAACAAAACTAAAAAGAGCCTGATGGCGCTATCATATTCTTGCAATTGAAGACCTCTGACATATTCATTTCTCAGACAAGGTACAAAAAGAGTTTTGACAATGAAGTTAAATATTCCAATGCATTGTACAAACAGGTTAAGAACAGTTAACATCTACAAATATGAATGGTTTAATAGAACCAGAAAGTATTGTACATTGCTGGCAAAACATACAAGTAACTGAGGCATTGAATATATGACATTTCAGTGTAGCTTATTTTTGCATCTCATTCTGGACACTGGATTTTACACCTCTCATATTCTTCTGAGATTCTTTCAGTTCTCATATATGAGTATTTTGTTCCACAGTAACTACTGAAAACACACGTCGATCTGCATCTCTATTTTGTTACAGAATGTTTTTTTATTAGCTGTGTAGGCATGCAAATCCTAAAGAACAGTGAGCTAAAAACAAGTGATCCCTGACTCACCATAACTGAAAATACAAAGATACCTTACAACTTATTATAGGGAAGATACATCTTTGATCCTGAGTGTTGCTTTCTAAAGTATTTTTTAGGACATAGTGTGGTTTATCTTTTGTTAGGTTTGCACAGTTTCTCACAAAATGGTTCCCCAACCTGTTTAAAGCCTCTAATAAAAAATGCTCAAATACAGTACAATAATGATGTAGGTTATTCTTTCTTAGTGTCACACCTTTTAAAAAAAGATTATATGCTAATCTTTATTAGCATTAGCTGAATATATAGCTTTTTAAAAGATAAGGTTACCAGTACCTCATTTTTAAAACTATGTTTTCTAATCCCAGCTACACCTGTAAGGGAAATTTTACTTTTCTGAATGCAAACACATGTGCATGTTTGTATTTTAAGTCATATTACAGCCTACAAATTTCATATCCCTTCATCAAAAAATCTTACTAACTTTGAAATTACTGTGTGCCTGCCTTGTAGACAGATTGTGCAGAACATTTGAGAGTGACAAGAGAGTGTCATGAAATCAAAAAACAACAAATACTAATAATTTGTACTAATACAAAAAACTTAAATACCACTTCCAAGTCCCTGCTCACATAGGTTGATCTATGGAAAAATACAATTACTATGTTGAAATAAAAGTTAGAAATAAAGGGTGTTTACTGTCATATAATATATTAGAAGTCTTATATGCAAGTATCAAGCATATCTGTTTGCAAATGGTATAGAAAAGTACAAGCTATTTAATGGAAACCATAGATGACAAGTGTGAAGATTTGACAGAATCTAATAATACTTCTCTCTAGGGTTACCAAAGAAAGAAGAGGAAAATATTTCAGACACACATAAGAATGAAGCCAGAAAGGCTATCAAGCATGCCACTAGGTAGCTGAAAGAACATGCAAAGATGACTGATCTAAATATTTTTTCTCTTGTTAAGCAGTTTGCAGAAAGACTGAATTTATGAAACATTACAGCAACAGGGACTTGTAAGGACTGGTTCAGTACTGACAAACATTGCAGATCATCATGCGAAGTGTTCACATTTGGATATTGTAAGATTGTTTACCTTGAAATATAGACTTCTGTGTGATAATTATGCACACAGTTTATTTAGGTGCTATGAAGACTGTAAGTTAGGATGTAATTCTGCTAGAGTTGATTTTTATTTCAATTCTTTGCATTCAATTCTTGCACAGCATTACACAACAGCACAAATGAAGGACTTTCACTTTTGTCTCTAGCATGTAGTTTGTATATAGGAAGTATGGCATGCAAGTTGAAGTCAGTTGCAAGCAAAAGAGTCTGAACCAAGTGATTTAGTATAAGGATATGACTATGCATTTGGATTTTAAAAAAAACCAACACAACCAATCAACCAAAAAAAAAAAGAAAAAAAACAACAACAAACAACAAACAAAAACAGAGTAGATTTTCTATGGAAGAAGATTCCAAAAAGGTAGCGCATACACACAGACATACTGCAGGTATGCCAATCCAGCCTTTGACTGTTCTATCCTAACATTAACCCTGTCTAAAGGGATCCATACTCGCATGAAGTCTGACCATCCTGGCTGAATAGGACACTTGAGAGCTAAAGTTGTTACTGTTGCCATGTTGATTTTTAGTTTATATTTTGCAAGCGATTTTGTAAGCTTGCATTGTTATCTTGACTGTGCCAGATATTGGTAGGACAATAGAGAATGGAAATCCTATTTCTACCAATAGAACATAAGAAGAGTAAGCTCTCCGTCATAGCCTGAATCTAGCTCAGGACCACACACTTACTTACAGATTTTCCCTATATAAATACTGGAATAAAATGGTGCCACTGGCTAATGTAAAATAGTGCATGGTGATTACATGACAATGCATGCCAACATTACTGTCTAATTACCTGATAACTGAATCATTAATTTATCATATCCTTGCAGACAATGGACATTTTGAAATTAATTTTCACAGTCTTCATGAATTGTATCACAACTGCATGTTTTTAAAGAGGGACTTTGCATTCGGATCATTTCCCCAAGCCCTTTCTGAAGTTCTGATCACACATTCATATTGTAACATTGTTAAGGCAAGATACAAGGTGAGATTATATAGTCTAATATAGAATTGTCTAACATAGTTGTGTGCTTCTTCTGCTCTTTTTGTATCTCAAGTATTAAGGTTTTTGTATATTTGTGTATAATCTTGTTTATAGCACTTCTCTCAGGCTTTTATTGAAAAAATACTTTCAGCAAGTACTGTAGTATAAGGGAGAACATCTAAAGCCTGATGTAATCCTGTCTTACCTGGTCCATGTGGCCCGTATTAGCAGCAGCAGTCACAAGGTGCCTGGAGTGTGGGAGAAAAGGAAGTTTAAAAAAACCCACAACCCAAACTAAAAGGCTCTATTGAAAGCTGCAAGAAAGACTTCCTTTTGAAATCTTTGTTTGCACATGTATGTGTACGTGTGTGGCTTTCTTGTTTTGACCTTCAAAGTAAGTACAGGTGAGCCCAAAATGACAGTAAAGTTATGTTTGAACCATACAGCTGCTTTATAATTTTAGCATCCATTTGACAGAAAGGAATTTGTTTCATGAACTTACATCTCAATGAGCTGCTGGACTGCAGAATCCTCATAAACCAACATTCCTGAGCACATGGACACGTAATGGATCTTGAAAACTGTTAGCCCAGCTAGTATCAGCAAGTACACACCCCACAGCTATATTCTTTTTAACTCACACAGTTCTCTAGCTGCCATCTGTTTGATACAGAGTGGAATAAATTCCTATTGATGTGTGTTAACACTATCCATGGACCAGTATTTAAAAAAAAAAAAA
>NW_010170761.1:0-317 GCF_000695765.1 Mesitornis unicolor | reverse complement strand
AAAAAATAGACATAAAATTAAGATAAAACTGTAACACAGTGTGAATTGCAATTTGTTAATCTGAGCGGTTAAGACTGTGAAAATTTATTGGCACTGCTGGCTGAGCTCTGATGAAGGAAGTGTATATGTTTGCCACTGAAAACAAATACAACTGCTATTTTTTTATTCTTCAACTATATTTTAACAGAGGAAATTTGCCTTCTAAAAAAACTATCAAAAGTTAAGACTGCTATTCAGTAACTGATTATTAGAAAAAAAAAATCATTTTAATGCCAAAAGTAAACATAGGCTTTCAGCTCGTTAATTGGACTGACATA
>NW_010170760.1:6198-20438 GCF_000695765.1 Mesitornis unicolor | reverse complement strand
TGGCCCAAGTGTAGGACCCTGCACTTGGCCTCGTTAAACTTCAGTTGTTCCTGGAAGTCTCAGTCAGGTGTTTCAAATCGTACAAAAGCAAGGGAAAGGCCTTGTTGCTGTGTACAATAAACCAAAACCACCAAAAACTGGGAACATCCTGGTACCCAGGAAAATCAAAGCAGAGAGGTCTGATACAACAGAGGCAGACTTTGATATCTTTCCAACCCATGATGCTGCCCGGCCTTTTCTCTCATTTAACACCATAATTTATCAAGTTTCAGACTTAATTTTTGAAATGGCTACACTGGGGTCCCTGCATAGGACTCAGTCTTTAGCTGCTGTGCTCATCCCTCTCCTTTAGCCATTGCATGGTTTCTCAGACTCAGACAAATTACAAGTCTATCCCAAACAACACCAGATGCTGACAACCCATGGATATTGGAGTAAATGAAAACCATTAGGGCTCCAATCTCTCTCGGTCGTGGCACCTGCACATCCCTGAAGGATGAAAAGTACCAGCACAGGAGTTTCTCCTGGTTAAGCTAGTCCAAGAAAACTACTCAGAGCAGGCTACCATGGTTTGAGGTTTGACCATCTCCACTGGGGCAGTCTGCTGTCTACTGCATGCACTGCATTGTATTGAAATGGCAAAATCTCTCTGATAAAAAGGAAAAGGAACTTTCCCTGCTCTGAAGTTTTATTAAATGTATTTAATACTCTTTTGTTGACCTGAAAGTCACCTCAAGTTTATTGACAGTTATGAACTGGCAAACAGTGTTTGCTATTATGCAAACTGGTAACAAGCTGTGAGCAAACTTGCGCCATAATGTAGACATCAGCAACAATAATTCTGAAGAAATCTGACGTTTTGGTTTTAACTACGTTCAGACGTGAGGCTCCAAACAGAATCGCAGTGTGCCAAACTACACAAAGCAGTCCAAGCAAAATCTACGTAAATCTTGACAAACAAACTGCTGTGACTGAGACAGTTCAAGTGTAACCCAGCTTCCCTGGCACCACTAACAGTTCTCAAGGACTCACAAAACCCATTTCCCTGCCAGAAGAAACCCTGTCCCTATTGCATTCATTCTTTCTGTGTCCCCTGTGAAGTTCCTGCGACTCAGAGGAGTCTGGATGGGAAACAAGTGTTAAATAGGGGGCTCCTGTTCCTCACAAGTGGAAGACAAATATTTGTCCTATCAATACCACCTTATATCCCCTGATGCTGTGGCATAAGAAGGTACTTGCAGAGCAGTGATCCTGGAGGTAAAAGGTGTAATTTACACCTCACAGATTTCTGGATATGAACCACAATATGAAGTCACTTTATATAGACATATAGAGAGGGTTGGAGGGAGAAGAGCCATGCAAGGTGACACAAGAGCAAATGTGTCTAGACACAAGAAAAAGAAAAAAGTTGCCATTAAGAAACTGAGGATCTAGACAAGTGTTCCAGCAGAAAAAGTTGGAGCAAGGAATTTAGCCAGTTTAAAGATAAAATGGTCGAGATATATGAAAGAGCCATATGACAGATATGACAAAACAAGACAACACAGCACTGTATGACAGTCCAACTGCCTCAGCTGAAACCTCAGAATAACACCGTAATAAACTGTCATTAACAGAAAATCTTACTTCAAACACAATTTTCTTGAAGGATTAAGCTTTCCAAATTATGAAATACAACCTTAAAAATAGTTTTTTACAGATGTACCAAACTTGAAAACAAAATCCACTAAACTTGGATAAGCAAGACAACTTTCAACCCAGCCCAGGAGGAGTCAGAATGTCACTGCTGTGCGAGAGCAGCAGCCTCAAATAAAAGCGTTCTCATCTGTATTGAGCAACTGTAATCAGCACTGCCAGGGTACATTTAATGTACTATATTTACCAAAGAACATTCCCCTTCCCAGATTCACCTGATGTGATGAAATGTGCTTCTGAGGAGGGACTGCAGGATCCCCAGTTCGTTTTCCATAGCTTGGTGCTGACCTCTAGTGCCAGCAGAGTCGCATTGTACAGCAAACCCTAATGCAAGACGCAAGCCACCCTTCCTGATTTTCACACGCTGGTGTATACAACTGTGCAAAGCTGAACCCTGCGTCACCAGTTTCAAACATATAGCAACACTACAGCTGGCCGGCCTTCTCCACCACCCCATGTCCAAATTCGTCTTTCTCCGGGCAGTTAACACAGGCACGGCATCCCCTGGGCACGCAGCTGAGCAGAACACGCACGTTTGCACAATGACATTCACAATGAGTAATTCCCAAGGCAAATCAAAACCTCCTGATTGCCAAGGCAGTTAGTAGACACTTGCCAACTTGAAGAAAACTTTCCTGGTTCTCAGAGGGTGACAGCTCCGTGCCAAATTGCCTCCGCTCCTCTCCCTTTCCAGCACTGCTTCTTGTAACAGCTGCACAATAAGTGATTACAGGAATTTTATTCCAATATTGTATTTTTCCACACTCCAGATAGCCCAACTTGTTTTCAGATTATTATTTTTTTTAAACCTCACTTCAGGCAATGCTCATAACTTGAGAAATGTTTATGTAAAGTATGAAAAGTTCAGCAAATTTAAAAGTGATGAAAGGAACCAAAAATCTTCTCAACTTTAACTGAGAAGCTCAATATCAGGCTTCCCAGAATATGAACAAAGTAGTTATGATGCCTTTTTAAACCTAATCCCTTTAAAGTAACTCGTTTTCACTTCTGATAGACACATGCAGCACAAGCCATGAAAACTATGATCTACTTTACATTGTGGTTTTGCTACCTATAAAACACAGGGCGGATGAAGAGCTACCCAAAAGATGCTGAAAGAAAAAGGTTGGTTGGGAAGCCCTTTTTGCCATCATTTCCCCATCAGTAGCATTCTGGGGTCAGGCCCCATAGATCCAGTCTTTTGGGATCAAATACAGTCCGTAACAATTCAAGCTTCACAGATTTCAAAATAAACGCCACCAGTATTATTCACTAACACTGCTTGCTGAGTTCCTCCTATTAATCAACTGTTTACATTCCTTTACCAGAAAGCACTGGCTATTTAAAGTAACCCATATTATCTCTCAGTAGCATATTTATGTTTAAAAGAGGGCTGATGTCAAAGCCTTGGTAGAATCTCTAATGTGCCCATAAAACGACTGAGGAATATATTTCCAGAGCCAAGTGTCCCCTCTGCAGATTAAGTACAGCTTTCGGTAAAATAAAGAGGCAAAAAGGTTAAAGTGCATTCAAAAGGCAGGTATGTAAATCTCAATAGCATTTAGACCTCTGAAAATGAAAATCTGCCCCAAAATTTTAAAAAAAAGGTAAGTTTATGCATTTCCATTAAATGATTTCCAAGTATTTTGCTCCAACTAAGGGATTTGTGTGTAGATTTAGTCAGCCATTCTTGAAACTGTCAAGATACCTAACTATGCAAAAATTAAGGGCTTTATCTCATCTTTAATTCTGTCTGTAATTTTACATTATTTTTTTCTTTCCTTTCTTTCTAACTTCTGGCTGAAAACTGGGGCACTGTTTTAGAATTCAATCACACCGCGGAAGTGTCATTTTAATGGAGATGAAAGAGCAATATTAACTGACATCCAAAGCTTCTGACAAACAGAACTGCACGGGAGCGAGCAATGATTGAGATCTTAATCACTTGTCGGCTGTCGCATTGTGATGACTTGCGTTTTCAACTAATCTGGCTTGAGTAATGAGTGAAATTTCTAGCTGAGTGGTGATTGGCATTCTCTGAATGAATCCTTTCCTCATATTTCATTTTCATGGGTGACTGATCACATCCAGTATATGAAAAACTGACATATGTTAATTGAACACATTTGTGACAGGTGATTAGCTCTCCTTTCCTAAGGAGTCCTAGAGCTGTTTAATTGTTTAAAAATTATAAAACTCTTGGTTTATTTCATCACCGTTGGCCTTTGACTTTAAGATTTGGGCTTTAGGAAATGGCTTCAAAGGTGCAAACTAAAGCTACCTGAACCCTGTAGTCTCTGATTCCTGCCAGTTTCTCTTCGTTTCACTGCTTTTTTTTTGGAGGAAGAGAAGGAAGAGGTGAAGGGTGAAACAACCCCCTTGGGAAGAGGAGAGCATCTTTGAGGACAAAGACCTCTTCCCTCTTTAAGTGTTCTTTTAAGGCATTCTTTGAAACTTTCCAAACTACATACTGAAAGATAAAGGACATTAGATATTCGGAGAAAAACTAATTAAGGAATTAATGGGAAAACTCTACCAGGTGCTTGGCAATTAGCTCAGCCATGTGTGCTGACAGCTGAACTCCTCAGCTTGCAGTACGAGAGCCATCCCGTTATTTACTGAGAGCCAAAACCACAGGGAGCACCAGTTCCCATGGGAAACTTCTTCCCTGTCCCAGAGCAGAGCACACCTTGGCATCCCAAGAAACCATGCTCTAGCCTAAAGACCTCGGAGTTCTGGACTATCAGTGCCAAAACTAGAACACCCATAGCCACTCATTCCTGTACCACCAGCAGCCTGGGGACCTTGGAGGTAATCTGCAAAAGACAGGAGTCTCCAGAAGCCCCTCTTGAGCTGGGGTTGCAACAGCTGCAGGACAAAACCAGCGCCCAGAGGGGCAGCTGGCACGAGACTCGGGAGCTTTGAAGCCAAAACCAGAGCCAGACTGGAGTGGCAGAGGCTACAGGGCAGCAACAGGACATGCAGTCCTCCCTAACCTAAACACAGGGTCAGCACCACACAGAACTCTTGGCAGCATATTACATGGCAGGGGCATCACATACTAGAGTTGGTGGGAACAGAGTTTTTGAAAATTGTTAGTTTTCTGGGAATTGGAGTTTAGGTATTACCTACAAAACAGAATTCGCAAATTTTGGGAAGCTCTGCTCTCTCTTCTATGCCAGGAAGTCCACTTCTACCTTAGGCTGGGGGACAAATAATACTTTACCTACAATTTTTCCTGAGAGAAAACTAGTAGAAGCTGCCAATCAGACATTTGCTGTTTGAAGCAGCCAACAAAGGACTTCTGGCTATTCAGATCATCTCCTGTTGTTTTCATTCCTCTGTGATAAGTGCTGCCTGCCCAACCCTCCTCCTTTGCCCTTTGCTTCATGCTGAATCTATCTTCTTTTCTGCTTTGCCTCCTTTCACTTCTCTCTCATAAAAGCTTTCTTTTCAAGATCACTTTCCATTTAACTTATCCTTTCCTAATTCTTGGCTGATTTTTTTTAGATATTACCATAACAATAAATACCTTCCTTTCTGTCTCAGTGTTAGCAGTTCCACAGGACCATGAGGACCAGAGCCAGCCACAGCTGGCCATCAGCACTTCTTACTCATCTTCTTCCCATACAAACAGAAGACCCTACTTAGTCTCAGATTAACAAAGAGAAGCAACAGCTGCAAGGACAAGTTTGGTCCATTTATAAGGAACTTACAACACTGGGGTCGAACGGTTTCTTTCATTATAAATGGAAGATTGTGATAGCTAGTAAATGTTCTGCAAAATCTCTCATGTTCTTCATAACACAGACTTCAGAGGATTTGATAAATCTGTGCGATTACTCTGTCAGTTCCCTTGCTAAACAGTTGCCCTGTCACTATGAAGATCTCAGATTCAAACTTCAGTGATCTATGTCTAAGCCAAGGGGCAAATGAACAAAAAAGCAGACATGCTTATCCTTAATAATCATTAAATGTGGTACACACAAGCTCCACTAGATAATACATGCCAGAAAGAATACAGTGATAGCAGTTAATGGCAAACAACTAAACTCATGCAATAACATATAGATAAGGGGCAGGAAGAATGGAAGATTAATTAACTACATCATAAGGTCTGTAGTGAGACATTCTCTCTTTTATCATACACACACATTTGGAGAAATATAGGCAAGTTTTTGAGACTGCATCCTGCCAAATTTTGTTTCACTTACATCCAGAGACTGAAGTACTCAGTAAATTTTAGACTACAGAAAACAAGAAATTATTTGATCTTGCAGTAATGCATCTGTTAAAAACTCACCTAATTCAATATCTCTTATCCCCATGTAGGTTTCAAGAAGCTCGTCCACTTTTTTAATTGCTTTTTCTTCAACTTCAGTTGGCTTCATTGAAATAAAGGGAGAAAAAGAGCAAAAGAAATTTTATATCCATGCAGATTTCAAAATAACCAGCAATTCACTGCCAATGATCCTTACTCCTCTCCTAGCCACCTAGACTTACAAAACCTACAAGTAAAACACATTATTCCACTTTCTTTCCCCCTTCTCCCAAACCTGAGCCTTCCTCCTAACATCAAGCCACATAGCGCTCACGTTCCTACTAAACAGGAACATGAAAATACAGACCTTCATCAAATCCTCATCAGCTTTAGACAAACTCAGAATAAATAACATCTCTTCTTCCAAACCCTAATCCTGGTTTTACACATATTCATGTCAACATTTGCTATTAACCTCTCTTAACAACACCAATTACACCAGCTCAGTACACTTTGCAGAGCAACAAACAGAACCAGCTCTTCAACCACCCCCTCTTTTTTTCCCCTTTCCCTCTTTTCAATGCTCCTAATCTACCTTAAGTTCATCCATGTAACCCATGACATCTACATACAGGTCCTCTGTTTACTGATTCCTCAGCCCCATCCTATCCCTGCTAGTCTTCAACTTTATATAGGCATTTCCCCCTGCAGAAGGCAGTCGTCTTCTCAAGTCCCGCAAGCTTCATAACATCCAGATTTTTACTTCCTGTTTCACCTTATCAGACCTGGGGAAGAATAAACCAGGTGCTAGGTGATTAAACTACTGAAGGGCTCCAAGATAACCCTACCATTGACTCCACAGTAGCAGGGCCTTTGGTTCTCAGCCGAAGTGTTTCTCTCCCTTTGGAGATTTTAGCCTCTGGCAGAGTTCCGCCTTTGGACCTTGGTTCCAGCTTGTCTAAAGGCAAAACAAACAATAACAACTAAAAGAAAATAATACCAAACAAAACTAAGTATGTAGTAAGTCAGAATATGATGTATCTCCTTTGGCTATTACATTACCTTCACTTTTTGTTCTGAAAATCCAGATTGTTCTGCTGAACAAGTCTTGAAAAGTAAATTTTAGTTGTTCTCATTTTAACAAATAGATACAGCACAGTCTATTACATCCACAGTTAGGATCAACACTTATCCTTAATCTTTTTATTGCTTCAGGGACATTTTAAAACATCCTTAACATTGTCATCATTTCTACTGGACTTGTTTCAAAAAGTCACGCCTGATACAACACACAGGTTTATTTCTAGTTCTGTCACCATCAGCACCTTAAAACTCATGATTTGACATAATCTTTACTTGCAATACTCTAGACCAAAGCTCCCTGGACATCACAGAACTATTGTTCATACTAATATAATTTAAATTTAGAGTTTGTTATGCTGCTTTTATTTTGTTTCTGTTAATTTGAAGAGGGCTAGCTTGTGACTGGTGAGGATCAATGTTATTCAGACAAGTCTTTAATTCTGTGCTACAAGCCTTGCCTAAAGTAGCTGAGGCAGCCTGTGTGCACATGGCAGAAAGATATCCAACCAGTAAATTATATTTATTTCACATTCTGCTAAGAGGAGGAAAAATAAAAGTAACTTCACACAGAGACTTGCCTCTTATTTCTGTACCCTCACAAACTTGTGTTGAAACAAACAGGAATGCATCACCTGCCTCTCCAGTAGGCTCTAGATTTCGTTTGTCATCTCCTCTGGGGCTATGCTCAGCATGCTGCAGCTTAAACACTCTCTCCAATAAATTTGTGCCTAAAGCCTAACTGCTCCCAAGGCTCGAGACAGCACATTCTAACCTATTGGGCACTGCAACTTGTAAATTAATTTCCGTAGGGTGAAAAAATAACACGCATCTTCCAAAAATCTGTCTAAAAAGCTCCGATTGCCTCTTAATTCAATGTCAGATTAAAGGTATTGCCATGGAATTGGCAGGTTTCCTTCTCTACATCACAGGCAAGACTAAAAAGTATCTTCATCATCTGACTAAAATAATTACTATTAAATAATGGCTGAAGTCACCAATCAGATGCTGATTTACCCTGGTCTTTACAAACACCATGTAACAAATTGTAGACCCACATTAAAAAGGTATTCCTATATTACTAATTGCAATACTATACACACGTAATGCTACTTCAGCAAAATGTATCACATACACATTTACTTAACAGGAGTTTATATCCAAACACATTAGAGATTAGCTCATAACCCTCAGTCCTCACAGAAACACCGAAAGCAAAAGGAAACCTTCAAGTTTCTCTCATTTTCTATTTCTGCTGCTACTCTGACACCAAGTGTCAAGATTGGGGTATGGCAGCACTTACAAACTAACAGATAAAGATTTGAAAAATAAGTATTTCAGACTTTTGCAGCTGTGGTGAAGATGGGGATTTTTAACTTGCTGTTAGTGCAAGCATGCACAAGGACTTACATATAATTTAGCAGCATTTTGAATTTATTGTTACAGAAAAAATGCTACATGGGTTGGGAGGAGATATTAAAAAATTGAGAGAATAAAAAACAAAACTCAGTCCTTTTTTTTTTTTTTTAGTTTACTACATTGATAAGATTACTATGCATAAAGATTAGCAGTAGGTATGTATTCCTCCCATGTAAGTATTGCTTCTCATACCATGCAGGTGGTAGGCAGAGCTTTGCCATGCTGCTATCTTCCAACTCTGAGTATATCTGCTGTATGAGCCACATACAGCCCAAAAAACTGGGGAGAGGAGGCAGGCACACAGCCAAGGAGGTGCTCTACGAAATCCCAGTGTCTTCTGTAGCATCCTTCTGCATTACAGAGTGCTGTGCCCAGAAAAGGGTTCAGAAATAGAAAAACCTGACCCACAGATCAACAGGGATGATGCATTAATAAAGGAAAAGAGGAGATGAGGTTGGAGGACCAGCGCATTAGCGAAGTGATCCGTGTTTTAAAACTGTGTCTATGGGACAAGTCCTATATTTATTTCACATCATCATATGGTGGCAAAGGAATCGAGCAACTGAGACTCAGGCTGAGGCAGCCTACAACAGGATGACTGCCAGAGAAAACAAGATGGGAGAAAATCCATTCACAAACTGCCCACCTCAAAGGGGGGAAAAAAATTAAACAAAAAAATCAAACAAAAAAAACCTCCATGTTAAAAACATAAATTTTTTATATTAGTTCTGTTACCTTTGGTGGACACCTGGTTGCAATCTGAAAACAAACTTACAACACAATGCAGTGTAATTCCAATATCCAGTGAGCAAGGTGGACAGGCAGGTCACTCACCAAATGCTTTCATCGGCTCTATCAACTCCAGCTTAAACAGCTGCCCTTTCTCCAGATCTTTTAGCATTTTGGCAACTTCATAATGCCGACAGTCCGACACGTTTTTCCCATTTATAGCCTCTATGTGGTCACCCACGCAGATAATTTTGGTTTGGTCCATAAGGGTACCTTCTTTGATTCGCTATAGTTTAAAAAAAAATAAAAATAAACTAATTAGAAACATTTCTTTAAAAGGTGCAGAGGTGACACCACAGAGTTTCAAGAATGCAAGTTACCAACATCCATAGCACTGAACTTATTATACCAGCAGGGCGTTTCATCAGTAAGATTTTCATCAAATGTATTTTGGAAAGCATTCTTTTCCAAGCAACGTATTTTAATAAGCATCAGATATAAAATCAACAGGAAAAAAAATGCAATCATATTTTAGAAATTAAGGCTTCTGAATAAGCTAAGTTTTTCCACCTTAAACTGAACCTAAACATGTCAGTAATGTGTATGTCTAGTTGAGGTTTGGGGTTTTATTTTGATTTAATAGCTTGACAAGCACAGGAACAGAAAAAATGTGTGATATATTTAAAAATGACATACTATAAAGGACTAGTCTTAATAAGACCCATCTATGATGATAAAACTTCTACCATTTTCCTTATCAAGCTATATGGATACACACTAAAGTATTTCCTATGAAATAAATAATAGTACATTCTTCTAAATGCCATCTCATGGAATACAAACGGCCTAAAGATCATAAAATATAACAGAAGTTAATATTGATAGTTTCTGTGAAGTGGAATTTAAAAAGTGAGGAAAAAAAACCTTAAAATTCTTTATGATTTATCAAGTCAATTAAAGGACGCAAAATTTCAGCGATTGTTTATTGTTATTATATGCTGCCACATTTGTTTATCATGTGCCTAAGTTATCCTACAGCTATGTAATAGAAAAAGCTACGACATAGCAGAATATCTTCTATTTCGTAGAGATAATGAATTGCATTCCAATACCTTACCGAGTAACGTCCTTTTCGATACCGATGTTGTTCAGGCTGACTTTGAGTGAGACAACATTGAGACAAGGGAGATAAACATATTACCACCTACTGCTGTAACACCTAGCCTAGCTGTGGAGCCATTGCAGAAACCTGCTTCTAGTTGATGTGTGTGCATCTGAGCCCACATATGTGCCTCCATCTGAGAGTCAGTGGGAAGTGTGATAGTGCTCAGCATCCTATAATACACTGCAACAGCCTTCAGCTTCAGGCTGAGTTTAGCTCTTTCTAGCACTTTCTTTACCATAGGTGGAAGCCAGCAAGAAGCCTCACGGTGAAGAGGGGGGTATCAGACACACACTCGAATCCAGGTCCCAAATGCTTTTCTGTTACCAGGTGTCAGGATTCAAAAGCGTGCCCACCAGACTTCCATTAACGTCTAGTTGAACTCATTTTCATTTAGCTTTTCTTCTCTTGGATGCTAATACCAAAACTGTTTAAGTAATATTCACTGGCTATGTTATTTGTGTCGTACCAAACAGTTTTTTATTATGACTTAGTTTTTATATCATCACTCCACATTAACTGACCAGAGACAGTCAAGCTACATTGTCACAGTAACTAAGATACAATTGATATGCCTGTATTTCAAGGGCTCTACAGTCCATTTAGAAGCTAGGATCTATATTTCCTATGTAATGCCTAAAATTAATTGCACCAGCCTATTCGATAATGTCTCCTTACACACCAGTCGGTCATGCCTCAAGTTCTACTGTCATTCTTTGAACAGCTAATTTGACTCTATAATACATCTTCACATCAGGCCACGTACCCAGAAAACAAATTTGTGAAAGAAGAATGACACCAAGTTTTGTTCTTAGGAAGGCAAAACAACATTAGATTTCATAGGAAAAGAACGTGCAGTTCAGAGTGCCACGTTCAAAAACTGGCCAGGTTATTTATCAAACCCAGAAACTGCCCTGTTGTTCAAAATGCAGTGAAATTACTACAGCACATAACAGCTTTGAACAACACACAGATAAGTAAATTTAATATTAATTGTTGATAATACAGGAACATAGCAACATTTTTTCAAAGAAAGTAAATACATAAACAAAAATAATTCTATCAAAATTTAGAGACAGTTGCTGCTCATTTACCTAAATAGCCAAGTATAAAAAAGATGTTGCTTCTACTTTTGCATAGGTATTTTCTATGCTCTTTTAAAAAATAGCTAAATATGCAACAAAAAGAAAGTAAGCTCCCAGAAATTCCTTTAAACTGATGCATTCCCATGAAGACTGCACCATTTTCATTATGCTGCTTATTACACCAATGCAAGGGCAGTGATGTATTTGTTCAGACAGGTTTTATAGTTTCATGGAAACCACAGCTTGTCATTCTAATGCGGTGAGGGTTTTCCAGTCTGCTCCAATCAAGCCGTAGCCCATGCGATGGCTGCTCTCTCGTTCCATATTCCCAACCAAGCACAGCGAGAGCAACACTGTACAGTGCTGCACACGTGAACTTTAATCACAGCAGCACTGCTTTCAATGCCTTCTTTTAAAATGCCACATAAGCAGCAGCGTGACTGAACGTTACAAGCTGCATGGATGCTACCGCTAGAAATCCAGAGTTCTGTGCTTATAAACATAAAAATGGGGCTATGATTCTGCCAAACTGCTTACTGAAAGCTCCACTGCATCTCAACTTTCTCAAGTGTGATCTCAATCACATTTTTCCACAACAAGCAGACCTATTTCTAAACCATGTCTTGTTTTATATCCCTGGTAGCTAAGGAATAAATAGAGAATACAACCTCTCCCTACAAGAAGCTCTGTTGACACCAGCAGTGAGAACAGGGACTGAGATAGCAGTAATCAAAGGTAATTGCCAATGTCTCACTAATAATAGATAATTGGAGTAGGTTAGAGCAAAGCACCTAGAAGAGGCAGAAAATGTGATTACCGCTCCTAATACCTAGTCTAGCAAGAGTAGCATCATTTCCTCAGCCTCTACTTGTCTCAAAACATACTGTCTAGAGGTCATAAAAGAGGAAGAAAACAATTCAGATTAATATACTGTACATGTTACTGCCCATAGGTGCTGCTCAAGTTAATTGTGGTAAAATATGTTAATCCTCATCCTTAGCACCTTTTAATTCATCCTACCTGTCTAAGGCAACAATATTGGAAAGCTGAAAAAGCACTGTACTTGCACCTATTCTTACACAGCCCTGTGAACAGGCACAGCCACTGAAAGAACTTGAGGTGGTTATCACGTGAGTGACAGATTTCTATAAGCACCTGATCAATGACATCAGAAAAAGGCTTTAAAAAAATTAAGAGGGGGCTGATGCAAGCAGTATCTCCCACCTACCACCTCAGGGTAGGCTGGAAAACACAATGGTCACATTGTAAAGCTGATACACATTACAGAAGCAATGAACGAATCAACTAATTTTGAAAGACACGTGGTACAGAAATAGCTGAACTCATTTTGAATGATGTACCTAAAGAAAAGCAACTTCTATTATCATACATATAAGTGAAAAATAAAGATGTTATAGTTCTAAGCGATTACTAAAACAGTAACTAAACTGTGGAAGTAACAGAAGCTTCTACAGAACAAAGCAATTCACTGGTAATGACATTTACCTTTATAAACGCGCAGCCAGTTCCATTGTCTGTAATGGTAAGCCCAAGCACATCATCAGTTTTAAGAACTTCCACTTCTTTTCGTTGTCCTTTTATGTGGGCAAATATGAAATCTTCAAGGCCAATTTGTGCACCTAAGAGCTTGTCCATATCAACTTTATGAGTATTCAAAGTGCAAAACATGATCTGTGCAAGAGGAAAGCAAACACACTAAGTTTAACGGTACATTAGGCTTGGTGAGCTTGACAGGAAGATGAAAGGAGAGCGTAGTTCTGGCCTCTCTGACAGACCCATAGCTGAAATGATAACTCTCCTTCTCCAGCTGCCCCCAGGAAAGGTGACAGTCTCCATCCACACACATCCACAGGAAGCATCAACAGCTCAAACCCTGCAGATAAGAGCTGGCAGGGAGCAAAGGAAAGAGACAGGTCTGTGTGAGCAGCCTCTCACAGCCTGCCTCTGCACACCAACTCTGACACAGGCACCTTGAGCTGGAACAGAACAGCTTCTTCCAGAGGTCAGAGCGAGCAAAGCCAGGAGACACCACCATCTTTTGCTTCACTGTTCACCCACCTCGGATTCCACAGGATTCAAACATCACCAGGGACTGCTTCAAAATACAACTGCTTGAAAGCAATTTCATGGGGAAAAAAGTGAGCTTGTCAAAACAGAAGTGTCAGGAAAGAGCATGAAATGTTTTATGTTGGTCCACGTGTCCCCCTATTAGCTCAGAGCACATTATCTCTGACAAGCTTGCTTTGCTTCCTTACCCTTCCTCCAGCACAAGTGGGAGTCCTCTCTTGTTTGAGCTTAGTAAAAGCAAGGCTTAAGGGCAAATTTTTCCTTCATAAATCAGCCTTTCTGAGGGATTTCCCTTCAGCACTGGGTGCTAGGCACTCCTTTTTCTCCCTACACTTATGCCAGTGGTTCTTCAACAGGAAGTTTTATTGTACTGGGCACAGGCAGGATGAGATCAACCCACCTCGGGGACTGAGATGGTGCTTTTGCCCCGTCATGGTGCCGCAGGGAGGAATTTGGCCACTCCGGGCAGGCTTTGGGCTTTCTGCTCTTTGAGTACAGGCTGTACTGAACAGCCTAGCTAGAAAAGGAAAAAAACCAAACCTAATGCTCCTCCTCGCAGCTGGAGGAACTACAACTGCCCAGCTCCTTTCCAAGCTGCAGCAGGAGAGGAGTCAGAGGGACCTTGCATAGCCTCCTCCTGGGCTGCACGGGCGAGCACAAGGCAGCAGCCAACACAGAGAAACTCCGTGCTCCCAGACAAACTTGGAGAATCCCTAAAAAT
>NW_010170760.1:0-6167 GCF_000695765.1 Mesitornis unicolor | reverse complement strand
GAAAGAGCACCCCTAAAGGCCATTTGTCACATGGAACTGGAAGCATCCTGCCCTCTTTGCCCCTCCAGCACAGGTGGCAAAGCCATAGCTGTAAACCAGCACCCAAAGGCTCTGCTGCCAGCAGCAGGATGCACTCGGCTCTGGCAGGACAGGAGATGAACACAGGTACTTTTCTACCCCCTGCCTATATCTGCTGGATATTATTGTCCTTCAGAGCGCATCTCAGACCCCCTTGCAGCCCACTGCCCCAATCAGAAAGTGGAAAAAGCAGTGCTAATATGTGACAAGAAGGACACAGTGGGAAGCCAGCCTTGTATTTGAGAAAAACCTCTTCCTTCATCTTTCAACGCCCTTCATCTTTGCTATGGGGAGTCCCTAGGGAGCAGCAAGCCAGGCCAGCTGCCCCAAAACCCAGGCACAGACCTGTGCCCACAGCCTGCTGACCCCCCAGTGCTTTGCTGGAAATACAGGTTCCCCCCCTTGCCTTTCCTCACTACGCTTGCAGAAGTTATGTGGACTTTCATACCAGAACACTTCAAATGCCTTTTCTTTCCTTCTGGCATCACTGGATGACAGTGGAAAACTTTTAAGCAACTAACCTATTCAAACCTATTCGAGGTCAAACGAGGGGTGAATGCTTTTCCTAATGTATTGCACAGAGAGCATTTCAGCTTCTGAAGCTTTCTAAAACTTAAGATTCTATAACTATGGGGGTTTCGCTTTTAAAAACTGAAAGTTTAGTAGTGAGATGGTGTTTCTTGATGAGTGGTGTGTTATTTAATTGGCTTTTTTCTTAAAAAATAATAATTAAAAGTGCCCTACTTCAAAGGTTAGTTGCTTATCTCATATAATCCATCAAACTTCTGCAATTTAACACCTTTAACTATGAGAGCTGCAACAGCACACTCTTAACAGACCTTAGTTTTATTCTCTCAGGTAGTGCAAAGTTTTTCAGTGAATCAATATCCAAATAGTAACAACACCTAGAGAAATTGAGTTAGTTTTAAGTAGAAAATTGAATTTTATAAGTAATAATAATTGCTAATCATCAGCATTTTTTTAACCAAGAAGGTGGTTCCATTCAAACAGACTACATGTAAGTTCACATACACATTTTCCGCTCTCCCAAGATACAAAACAACTTGGCCACTTAACAACTGCAAGTCATTGCTTGTTCTTACAATGAACAACAAGCCCTGTGTCTTTACATTTTAGATGAGCATCCTTCATCTGACCTTGTCCAACAGACAATCATCTGGTAACTACTGTCACACCTTTGAATAGATAAAATTGGCAACAGAGCAGAAATGTGATATTTAGAAACCTGATCCGGAGTTTCTCTTTTTAGACCTTCATCTGGATGGCATTCCTACTACAGCCTATAAGTCTGCAGAATCTTCTGTGAGTCAGTGCTGTGCTAACCACAAGGCTGAGAGAGCATCAGCCAGTCAAAAATAAAACTCAAATCATTCTTCATCCTCTTTAGCGAACAACTGCTTTTTCTCAGAATGGATATATGCGAAGAGTAATGTACTAAAGATGTGTCTACCCAGGATAATACACAGTTACACCATCTATCAGTTACAGCACAGCTTTATTTAGTTGTCAATTCAAAAATTGTATTTTTTCACAGATTTTACAGAGTTTAATATAGGCACCTAATAACAGCGTATATACTTAAATAATTAAACAACAGCTACTATTGTACCCCTGCCACTCACCCAAAGTTTGGTATATTTTTGATAGTAGCTTTCTTACCCTGAAATGAAGCATGAAAAAAATTCAATGTGCAATTCTAATTGTTAATTTTTTTTTCCTCTCTTCATACTCTCAACCTTCATATGCATTTGATCTTTAACTCAGCATGCCAGGGCTGTGACATTTCATGCCAGCTTTAGCAAGACATTACAAATCATAGCTGTTAGCTCAGTCACGAAGTATCCAGGATACCTCCTTCACTGAGTTATCTCGTGCGGGACACAGAACAAGGAAATGCCATTTGGCTGGCAGGGACTGGGGGCTTATGCACAACCTTAAAAAATGGATTTTTGTCAGATAAGATTACTAACAGATTATTCTCTGCCTCAGTATTTTCAATAGGAAGAGACTACAGCCAATAAAAACAGGGTTACACTGTGTGTTATATAAAGAAATTGTATTAGATAAAGAAAAAGAGGGTTATACTGCATGTTATATAAATTATATAGGCAGTACCATCTTGCATATCCTATATATTAATTACATTCTCATTTTCCATATTAAGCCTACACCTTGAGAAGAACTCAAAAATAAGTTGACTGATAGATGACATACTCAGAAGCTATCAAAAGTGCTTTTAAAATCAGTAGATCTCACATAACTTTACAAAGGAGATCATAATCACTGTCTCTGTTTAAGAGGAGGGAAACGGGAATTCTACTTCTGAGCAAGCTGTAACACCCACTGCCATATTTCCCTATGTATGTAGGTGTCATTATATCAAGAAATCACCAACACATTTTCTAAGTACCTTACTTTATTCTCCCTGGGGAAAATGTGGGAGCCTTGAGTAGCTGCAGCTACAGGAGGAGTAACCAAGTCCTCCAAGTTCTCGTGTGCTCTTGGTACTCTATCAGGCATGCAACTTTGCATCCACAAATATGTTCAAAGTACTATAAAATAAGCATTCAGTGTTTTATTGTTTGATTGTTGGGGTTTCTTTTAAATCCAGAACACACAAGAGTTACAGTGTAAATTCTTCCATACAGCTGAAAAGTATTTGGAAGGCAGGTCACTGACACAGCAAGCACCGCACATAATAGGGGTGTGAAATTCAAGCACAGCTTAGGGGAACGGCAAGCAAACAATTGTTGCCATAGGGTTGGGAGGAGGTGGTTTGTAGGGAGTGTTAAGTTTGTTCATTTCAAGTCTTCAGGCTGTAGGTGAGATTGCAAACAATTTGTTTCAACAGATAACACGTACTTTAAAACTCTGAACAGTCTGCTGCTGAGGATTTCACAAGCTGACCCTTTTCTCTAACTTCCTAAAGCGCACCAGATTTTTTCTTGTAATAAGGTCACCTTTTTCCAGCGTAATAAAAGGTCACTAAATTTCACCACAGTGGCTTATTCTTCAGCACTCCTTCATGAAAGATTAAATCGAACAGGTTTAAATCAAATACTTCTGTGCCAGTTTAATGCAGCACAGCCTCACAGTATACTTTACTGTTTAGCATGAGGAGGCAAGGCCCGTGGAACGACAGCCCAGACACACAGAGCAGCTGAGCTCTTGTTACTGGGAGAGACAGAGGGAGCTGCATTTGGTGCTACTGGACCAGGAAGGTCTCCCTTTTCCCATATTCCCCTTATGAAGCAAAATTCCTTCCCTTGTGACAGAAACCCCAACCCCTATGGGCTCCTGACAGACACACCCGCTGAGCACTCAACTTCACCCTCCAAAGCAAACAAAATACTCAGAAGTGCAAATTATGAGTACACAAAACAGAAGTCCATATAGCTTCTGTTGTTTGCCATTCCCTTCTCATTTGATCAAGAAACAGCCCTTCTACAGCTAGGCTTTAATATCCACGTTCCCGGTGCCTGATTAGCTACTTTGAATACTTTAAAGCCCTACCATGTGCTCTCGCAGGAGCACACCACCACCAAATGCTTTAACAGACCCACATTGTCCTTTGGTCAGTGCTCATTTAGTTATCATACAGCCTGCACTTAGCACTTTCACCCTCACAGGGAACGTAACATTCCCTGCCACGTTTTCCAATAGTCACAGTGGAGTCTTAGCCTAAATGACCAACACCATGCACAAATACTTTTTCCAACTACTTTTCCTCTATAGAAAAAAATTACAGAAGATACTCGTACTATTTCTACAAGTAGAAACGTACACATAACTGTGGACGGGTTGTATTATTAGTTAAGAATTACATCTATTTATATATATTTTTTTAGTTCTGTGCTTCCTTGTTGCAATCCTGTTGAAGAAATCCAATAAAAAGTCAAGAACGTGATCTACCTCGAACAGCACTGATCTTAATGACACAGACAAGCCATCTTCCCTGCCTCCATCCTGTTCTGGCCCCCATCCTACCCTCCTCATGATCCAGGTCTGCACAGACGTTTTTGTCAGTGTTCGCCCTGTGTTTTAGACAAGCTCTGCTCTGTCACTGTTGGCAGTCAACCACAGATCCTGGAAAGGGCTCTCCAGCAGAAGGTAAACCCAGCGGGTCCTGCGAGATGTGACACGAAGAGGAAATGAGGTGCTGTGACCATGTGGAGTCAAAAGGACAAGTGACAGATTACAAGTATAGCTCATCCTGGACAAGTAAAACACTTAAGCAGGAACTTATCCAAGAATCCATACCCTACACTGCATATTGCCTACACTGCAATAAACTCGGATATCACATTGAATGTATTCATTTCTGCAAGAGTTAGCCAAGTGCTCTCTACACTGAGCTCTTCCCTTACCACACTCACACACAACCTTATTTTCCAGCTCAGTCACTACAGGGCAGAGATCTCTGTGATAGTACCTGTTTCCGAAGGCATTCAGGTATCACACTGCCCATAGGCTTCAGGATACCTAGGTCACAGAAACTTTCCTAGACAGATAACACCTACAAAAGGTATTTGAGTACCTCAGTGTCTTTCAGTTTGCTGAGGAGTAGCTTCTGGCACTATTCTTCACACCAGACTGCCTGTTCAAAAGCAGCTTTCATTAACAGGTAATACCATTTAAAATGTGTAGTCTTTCCTCACTTCCAGCAAGCCCAGCAGGTGCTAATTTGATAAACTTTTAAAAAAGTTGCTACTGGTAAACTTCGCCAGTTTAGCACAGGTCTGGCAATAGATGCCTGGGAACCGTGTGGTGCTTACTCGAAAACCTTTGGGAGTATCAGATTATACATCTAGCAGGAGAAATGAGAGCGCACCATTCATACCAAATTGGGTTTCCTGGTGAACGGTGTCCTTTCTCAAGTTGGTAGAGCCAAAAGATCAGAAACAAAATTTCAACAGTGAAAGGAAGAAAACTAAAACAAAAGATAATCTGGCAGTTATGAGAACTTGAGAATAAAAGCTATAACTGGAGATGAAACAGAACAAAAGAGGAACAGCAGCTCAGTATGGAAAGAAAACAGAGCAGCAGCAGGTCAGAAAGCAGCTGGGAAGGTCTGGAACATTGGTGCATTGGCTGGCAAGGGTACCGGTACTATTTAATTACTTAATGCTACAGTGGCTGGTTAAACTGTATTCATTGCTACTGCAGCTTTGCTTTTACAACTTACTGTATGGTCAGGCCACCGCAGACTCTCAGAACAAAGTCTGTAGCAGTAGTCTTTACTACTTTAAAAAAGCCAGCTACAAATAAGAAAACAAGTTAAGCTGTATAGCCACAGGCAGGGATAACAAAATATTAGCACTTTGTTCCAATTTGCCACTCAGAGGTTAAGGTTCATAGAGCCACATAGGAAGAACTTGATATGGCCACTACCTTTAACTAAGAGAAAACAATGCATTTACAAACACAAATGATTCATTATCCAAACAACATTTAAAACTTCGCTCAGAAAAAAAAGATCAAAGAGGCAGCAGAGTTAAAAAGAAAACCTGTTGCAGACTTAAATAGCCTAAGTTAAACAGTGAGCCTTTTAAAAGCAACTACCTGGAAAAGCAGAAAACTTTCCAAACATTACATTCAGTTGGAATTTTAAAATGTAGGCAGATGTAAATGGCCATTGCCTTCATTCTGGGTATTTACCTCCATTGATCCATTGATTTTTGGAGGGGGATCGGAGTGAATAACTACAGTCAATAATTCCTGCATTGGAAATAAGTATTCCACTCAACTGTAATACAAATGACCGAGTGCTTAAGAGCTGTGTTAAACAGCAGGCTGGCAACACGTTAACCCAGAGACTAGAGATATTTTCGTTTAAAGGACCATTATTCTTCCGTGTAAAAGTTAAATGCCGTTATGCTTATATCCTTTCCTGTATGATAATGCTCACTTAGAAAAGGCAAAAGGAATTTGTTTCCCCCAGAAAAGGAAAATACCCACGTCCACAAAGGTTTGCAAAGCGATGCCCACCGGCAGTCACAGCGCAGAGCTGCCCTCAAAGCTCCTTCCTGCGTCTGCTGCGACCGCCTCTTGACCCGCGGAGCGCAGCA
>NW_010170759.1:0-19596 GCF_000695765.1 Mesitornis unicolor | reverse complement strand
AAGTCCCCTACAAGTACAAGGGGAAGCAACCGTGTGGCTTCTCCCAGCTGCCTATGGAACATTTTATCTATCTCTTCATCCTGGTTAGGTGGTCTATAACAAACTCCCACCATGATATCTGACTTGTTGGCCTTCCCCTTGATTCTCACCCACAGGCACTCAACCCTGTTGTCACTGTCGCTAATCTCTAGGCAGTCATAGCATTCCCTGACATACATGGCCACCCCACCACCTTTCCTTCCTTGCCTGTCCCTTCTGAAGAGCTTATACCCATCTATGGCAGCACTCCAGTTGTGTGACTCATTCCAACATGTTTCTCTGATAGCTACTACATCGTAGTTATTTCGATGCACAATAGCTTCTAGTTCCTAGTTTCAAATATTCAATACATAACATTTTCCTGATGAGGGAGAATGAAAAAAGACAAGAATGGAGTTTTTATTTTCATTAGCCACTGAAATAATAAAAATCTCTCCAAAGATCTTACAGGATCTAATATTTGAGTCTGTATGAAATTTTATTTAAGTACATCCATTGAGAATTAGTCAAGTGCAGGATATTTGGTTGTTACTTTGTGTGCTATACCTAAGCTTTAGAAGTATTCTATAGCACAGTAATACAGCTCCCTGAAAAATACAGCCTTTTAGAAAATTTTCAACAAGAATTCTGCTACTAAGCTTTAATGCTGTTTGACGCAAGAAGATTTGCGTAGGATATTAAAGGTCTGTCTGTTGGAAGGATAATTTTGAATTTCAAACTTTAAGTAGTCCTCAAACTCTATAACTAATACCTCTATTTAGGAAAACCTCAAGATTATGCAATTCTGTGTCTATTTTGTAAAGCCAAAGGAAATGTTTAAATATTCACTTAAGTGCCAATCACAAATCCAGGCTGATCTGTTCAGGAAATGCATTTCCTAAACCTGCTGCACTTCAGTTATCCTGAAGATGTAACTCTCAACCCAGGGTTTCAGCTGTCTGTGATCCAAGGCTTAGCTTTGATGCAGCATAGCCAGGTGTCTTTGGCTCAGGTTACTGAGAAAATTGATAAGCTGTTAGAAAGAAAGTGTGAAAAAATAAGCTAGAGCCAAGAAAAGAAGAGTAAAACCAGAGTGAGATGGTAATAGCTACTGGCTTAAGGATATAAGAGGAAAAACACTGACATGAAAAGGTACAAAATCTGAAGGGTCAGGGGATGGGGAAGGCGGACAAAGGGGTAACAAATTTAAAAGAGGGCAGCTCTGTACCACTGCACTTTAGCTTGTCCCAACGAGTAAAGGTGGCCACAGTCTTTCTCCATCCAAGTGATGATTGCCTGGCCAGTGAAGCCTGACTGTGTGTGGTTTTGGGATTAGTGAGCATATTAACACTTAACCTAGTGGCTTGTTACCTTTAGCTTTGTTGTGTGTGCATTAACCATTGTACATTAATTATACATTGTACATTGAGATTATTCTGCTTGTTGAATCTCTTTTACGAAAGTTCCCTAAAGTAAACCAACCCCTTTCGGTTCTGTTGATTATTCTATCAATAGGGTAAATCAAATTAGTGTCACACAAAAAGATACATAAATGTGGAAATGCAAATCCTGCTAACAGACTGGTTTCCTCTAAGTGAATCATATCTGACTGTGTGAGATATCCTAAAAAAATCTGTCCTTTAAGTAAAGTTCAGTAGTCCATTCCTTCATTCAAGCCTCTCGACATATTATACCATCAGTTCGGTGTATATATTTGCTAATGCTCCTTTAATGTTTTCCTACATATTCAATAAGAAATAACTTTGAGTATTTACAGTTCCTAAGTGGCTGCATATCTGCAAGGTTATCCAAGATAATTCACTGATTGCATATTAGATTTTCTTTTTCTCTTTAGTTTTTAAAAATGTGAGAAAAAATTTACATGTGTTAAATTTAGCTGAACTAGGTTCCTGCAAAGGTGAGAAGGTGCAAACTAAATCTGTACACGCAGAAACTTCTGAGCCTATATAAGAAGCACATATTCAAAGAAGCAGATATTAGAGATAGACTGCTTCAGTACAGCAAAAAGAAGAGAAATGTTCTCAGGCAGAAGATCCACAATAACAGTTGGTCCTGCCTAAAACATCCATTATTGTTGACCATCAAGGGTCCTCCACAAAACCGCAAACCGAAATGTCTGGAATGGTTCAAATCTTTTCTTTCACTTCATGATCTGAAAAAGTCATTCTTTTTCTACCAAGATTTCACATTACTTCCATGAAACTCAATCTTCTAATCCACATGGCTAAAAAAGATAATATAAAACTCCTGGGAAATCTGGAAACATGCACACCTACAAGAGTGTACCTAGAAAAGTGTACCTAGAGGAGTGTCAAGAGACAATACCTTGGCCCTTCCATCTCTTTTACATCATATGCAAAAGAACTATTGTCCACCTTCTTCAACATGCAGTCACAATCAGCAACTGAATGACCAGCTGTGGGAAGTCAGCATATTTTGCAAAGATGGTACCCTATTTCTTCCTCAACATTAGCTATTAGATCCTGATTTATTCTTTGTCTTTTGTTCTTTGCATTTTTCTTTTTTCTTGCTGTAGAACAGTTGCATTTAAATGTTCTTTCAAAGAACATAACCCTAGGTTAAGGATTTATTGATGTAATATACAAACCAAAAAAGGAATAAGCACTATGCTTTTTAACATTACCACCTGCACACAGGAGTTTTGCAGCAGGGCCTATAAGGAATGCAGTAGTACATAGTAGGGTAGATTAACAATAGTCCTGTCTTTTAAATGCAGCTACGTTTTCTTCTACATAATTACATGGAAAGAAGTTGTCACAGAAAAGTATCAAAGCCTCCAGCACTGAATAAAAAACAGGAAAGGGTTTGGTCAGAAGGCACACACCAAAAAGAAATCAGAAATGATAGTTAAGAATAAATACTTTTTCAGCAAGCAAGGGTCACAGACACAGATATGCTAAAGACTACACTATCAAAAGAGATTTAACAATGGAGGCATACTATGAAATGCTTACAAAGCTGCCTTCATAGAAGAGCTGAGATTCCAACTAAGGATGACAGATGTCTTATTTACTGTATAAATACCTCCTGTTTTATTGCATTTTACAGATATCTTTAACAAAGATCTACAACTGCTCTTAAGAATGAGAACCTCAGCTGACAAGGAATTTCCTTATACCTGTACTACCTACCAGCCAAACACTTATTTACAGGAGATCATATTTATTTACAAGAGATCCTTGCTGAGATGCTGAGAGATAGAACTGCAAGCATAAGGTGGCTACGCTGAAGTGTTGCATCCCGAGACGTGATGCAGGGTCCAGGAACATTGCTAAGGACAGTGTTTAAAGCTCTCTCAAAACTCTGTTGCCATGAAAACGCAAGTATACCAGCACATGGACAGACTTTTACAAATGGTGTCTAAGACTTAGGTTGCAGTACGTATTTCTGGTGACACTATAGATTCGTAGATAAAAATAGATACTGATATTGAAATTACCAAAATGCATAGATTACAGATAAAGAACACATCTTTATATATAAAAATCACCTGCACTTTTCTGCAGCAGCTAGGGTGCTGAATCTTACCTGTTCAAGCTTCAAACTAATTTATCAGTCCCTGTGTGTCAGTGTAATTTCTCTGTTCCCTGTTCACTTACAGGTTCCTACGTCAGTGAGACATGGTTTAATCACTAGTTACAGAAATAGCTACTAAGTACACACAGCCACCAAACCTGTGCTTTGATCTTATTTCCTAGATTGCAATTACTTCTTTAGTCACTGTTTCTCAGCATAACCAAACTCCCTGTGAACAGCGCGTGTGTAGCACTAGGGACAACTGTTACAGTCTGTAAAAGTACTTTGAAGTCTAGTGAACTCCATGAATCACAGAATCGTTTCAGTTGGAAAGTCCTTTAAGATCATCGAGTCCAACCATTGATCCAGCCCTAGTAAGTCCGTCAGTAGACCATGTTCCTAAGCACATCTACTCATCTTTTAAACACCTCCAGGGACGGTGACTCAGCCACCTCCCTAGGCAGCCTGTTCGATAGCCTGAACAATAAGGCTAGAGCTAATGAAAAGTGTCCAGATGTAGCACTAATACTTAGAGCAACTTTTTTTCTTTTCAGATTCACAGATTTCTTCATGAAGACTGCTACCTGCAGATAAAAATGTGGAAAAACAAGACTACTAACTCTTACCAATCTGTCCTATAGAATTCAGAATATGAAGGAGCTTCCTGAGACTACTTTATGTTTCAGCTTTAATAGGCTAAAACCAGCGTCCTCAAAAGCTTTTCCAATAGTGAATGACAAAGGGGAATACTTGTTAAGTGAATCCAAAGAACTCCTCTGCTTCTGGTAAATAAGAGAACTAATTTTGTTTTAAACAAGAAGAAATTGAAAATTAGAAACAGAATTGGATAAACAAAATATCTGTACTGAACTTGCTGTTACAGAAATCCTTTATGATAATTTAAGAGACAATGAAAACAATGTTTAAAAATGTAGTCTTGAAGTAAGGCTTGTTTTATAGTGATATGGATTAAACTTATATACTGTTGGGAGCTCTGAAAGTAGTCCAGTGTTAAACTGGTATTAGGTACACACATACCAGGGAGGAAAAATGTGTTTGTAGCAGGAAAGGAAAAACTCTTCTTGCATTGCTTACTCCAGTTTATAACAAATCATCATTTCTCTTGCAAACCTGCATACAATTCACAATCATGCATGTCACTTTCCAAGGAACATTTAAAACACTGAAGCTTTAGAACACTTTTTAAGCTAAGGTATGCACAAATTAAACTTTCTCTTTGCTTGCTTTTGTAACCTTCTCCAACTCTGGGGGTTGGGAAGGCAGGTAAAAATTAGACAGAAATAAAAAACATTGCCAGTAGAATTGCAAATAGAAAAGCAAGGACAGTGGCAGCCAACTTGGGAGCAATTACATCTTTCATCAGTTACAGAAGCAGTCCTTGCAGGCTGGGGCAGTGACAGCTACAGCGCTGGAACCAGCAGTCACCTGTGCAACCAAGGGTGCCAAATTTCTTTCATGAAAATACAACTGAGCTTCCCCATGTCTGCATGAGATCTTTCCATGCTCATTTGGTGCAAACTTACACTTACAGGGTTATATATTACCTCTCCTGCCCTGTTCCTTCTCAAAGATGCTTGGTGGCCCCCCCAAAACCTCTTCATGTTTAAACAATCAAGCCCCCAAAGGGCTTAATCCTTTCCCTGAATGAAGAGTAACCTCTTTAGCACCACTTACCACTTGCTGACACAATCTAGTTGCATTAAATTTAAGCCCTCAGAAAGACTTACATTACCGGTCTTAAAGTTTAAGGTCATCCCTTCTTTTTCCTTTTGTTTTCCTTTTTTCAGTACTCCTACCATATACCAAAAAGGGTAAAGAAGTTGTCCTGCAATATACCGTAACGTAATTTTTTTACTACAGTCCAGTTTGCTGAAGTATTACAGGTAATGTGATATGTGTTTCAAAAATCTTCATGGAACATTATTTGTGAGATACAGCAAAGAAAAAAGAATTACACATGTATTTACATAACATTTTCTTTGCTGTTTCTATTCCTATCTAATATTTCTATTATTTTTTCTAATATTTCTATCTATTTTAGGAAGTTCTTCCCCTATGGTTCTTCTTCCAGTTCTTGAATTTTACCAGGACCTGGCTGACATCCACCCCCAACAGCTGCTGTGGTTCAGGGACCTTGCGGCTGTGTGCTAGACTTGCGAAGAAGCACTTCATTCAATTATCAACCTGTAAACCTTGCAATCTAAAATCCAGCTTTCTTTCCTATTTCAAAATATACTTGGTTTTACCTTTTAAAAACTACAGGTTAAAGAACAGCCATAGAGAGAAAAGATTCATCAAACTCTGTATCATATCCCTAATAGTGACCAACAAGGGATAGACCCCACAACACACTGCATTAGATTTTTCCCTCAGCTTCTGACAACTGCCTCTCGAACAAGAGATGGCATTTTGTATTAAAGTTCTCAATTAATCTTTTTATCACTTCAACTCATGTAAAACATGTTATCAACCATGCTGTGTGGCAAAGAAATTCCAGAGCTTAACTACAACTGGGAATTTTTATTATTCCAGATGCTAAGACTTGATGCCTTCCAGTTCTTGTTTTGGATTGCTGGGGGAAAACAGTGATCAGTTGCTCCAGAGCCTCTATTTTCACCTGTTTCCATGTGGGTTTACAGAGGTCAGTCACATCACAGCTCCATTCAGGTGTCTTTTCTCCAGTTTGAAGAGTTCTGCTTCATGCAGTCACCCCTCAGACAGAAGCAGCTCCATGTCACTGGTCTTTCTTTCTACTTGCCTGCAACTTGTTATTCTGCTGTCTTTTTCTAATCTACAGTAAAAGCAGTAACCTCAGGCAGCACCATTTCCTAATTTAGTGCTCTTGTAGAATGATTTGTAATGTGTAGAGCAGCACTTTCATGCAGTCTGGCCTTGGTGAGGGGAGTAAGTGTACGTTTCTGCAGTTACTTCTGCAGAAATAGCGTATTTTGACACTTTGCCTGCCATTTTCTCAATTTTTCTTTCTGATCATTTATTTTGGGATGCTTCTTCACTCTACAGCTGGATCTGAATCTCTTTGGTCATGGGCATCATTGAATATTTCAAGATCAGTACAAGGTGCCTCTTTAGGCCACAGGAACTTTCCTTTGGGGATGCAGAGCTAGACCTTCAGTAATGCTCTGAAATAACTGGTCCTGCCTTTACTGCAGTGATGTGAGAACTTATTGTTTGGTCAGGTTTTTTGCTCACA
This sequence comes from Mesitornis unicolor, assembly GCF_000695765.1. Taxonomy (NCBI): domain Eukaryota; kingdom Metazoa; phylum Chordata; class Aves; order Mesitornithiformes; family Mesitornithidae; genus Mesitornis; species Mesitornis unicolor. The sequence continues at coordinate 12,788 of NW_010170759.1, read as the reverse complement.
CTTCTCTGAACTGTCTAGCACATACACAGGTGACGTTTTATAGACATATTATTTAACGTGTGACATAATACTGGTGTTCACTCTTTTCCCCAACTTGTGTTTTTGTGTTAGGAGGACGTGTCCCTTTTTCTTTACTTCCTTACACCCTCCAAGACAGACTCGGCAGAAAAATGTTGCAGAGGCAGTTATTTTCCCATACAGTATGGCTAAAGAGAAACAGAAAAACAGCACTGACACAGAATGCCCTTCTTTCATAATATGGATATGAAGAGACAGTCTTTAATAATTACATTTACAATTTTAGTAAATGTTTTCTGGACTCATTCTGAAACAAAGTGATGTAACAAAATGCTTTCTGGGTGCTTTAACTCTGGGCTTCAGAACACTCTAACTTATTTGTTAGATCCAATTTATGGATACTGTAAAGTCAGGAATTTTAAAATGTTCATCCTGAGAAGACGCACCTTTTTGTTGTGACCAATGACACAGGAGAGCAAAGCCAGGATTCACTGCTGCTTAGCTGGCTCACATTTGAAACTGCAATTCCATAACAAGATTAACCTACTCTGCATTATTTAAGAGCTTATTTTATCACTATATAGAACAATCCATTTTTCCCACAGTAAAGGGAGGTGAAGAGTGATTTAGTCACCTTCCCTTCTCATATATTCTACTGAGGTACCGCACAAAACACAACACTTAAAAGTAGTCCTGCACTGCAGCTCCTTAAGCCACAATTTTGTACAGCATTAGGGTTTCTTTTAGTATATATGAACATTCTAAATATAATGAATAACAATGTTAATACATACTAGAAGATGTGCTAAGGCTACCTAAAATATCCTAAATATCAAGGTCAATTTTAATAAGTTTTGAAACTACATCTATTTAGAAAGTTGCAAGTGCTGTACTACCACCAGGGTTGCTGAACAGTCTCAAGCCAAGGAATTACTCCCAGACACCCGGGATGATACAGACATGCAATTTCAATTGGCAAAGATCCAGCCTCATCTAGGTACTGCAGTGTTAAAAGTCAAAGCCTGAAGAATCCTAATACCAGGTGTACCACACCGAAAAAATGTTTTTTCTACAGTCCATGGACGATCAGTAGTTTGTAGTTATCACCAATCTAGAAGTATTAATTGAAGTGCTAACAATTATCTTGCTGTCTACCGTATTTACAATAATGCTCACGATCTTAGTCACTAGTATGATTAGTCAACATCCAGGAAATGTTTTATCCTGAAGCATTAGACACAAAGGACACTGCAAGATACTAATTTTTCACTTTAGCTGCGTATTACTCTCTGCTGGTTAGATGAGTAATCAGCAGTGATGCAAACACATTCCTGGTCTAATATTCTGGGAGGAAAAAATCAAACAAGACTGCTTATCTGATAGAGGAGACAATACCAAAAAACAAGATTTAATAACTATTTGGGAACTCGTATGTTCAGGAAAGAAAGTAAGTTTAGATCCTGGGTGTCATGCTGCCACTCTCATTCCATTTCAACTCATAGCATTCACTGTGCATGCCCATTTATCAACAAGGGTGGAGCACATGCATTTGTTTAGTTCTTTGTATTTTAATGAAGAAAATTAATTACTAAAATCTTTAACCAATTAATTTAATCAAATGCAATCTGATCTCTGATCACTTGAACACACAATCTGACTTGCACTTCTGCCTACTTAAGAATTAATGATTTTGTCTATCAACCCAAATAGAGGTCCGGGTGATGCATATAACAATTACCACAGCTAAGGCAATTACTGCATGTGAACTGATTACTATAATTTAGGAAGCGTTTGTTTGTATTAAAACAAGAAGTAAATAGCCCTGTAGGTTTTAAGGAAAAACAACATCAACAACAAAGACAACAAAAAAGAATCTGTAGTTGTAATGAGTACTGCATTAAAATACACCAAGAAACCTGTTCTCTGCACAAAAAGAAAGATTTCACTAAAGAAATAATATTCAGCGCCATATTTTTAGGAATAAAATATTAAATAAATAGAAGAAAGTTCCCTCTAGATAGCTTTCCTATAAATGATATTGAATAAGATATCTTTCTAAAATACTGACATAAATAACTTTCCTCTTGTATTCCCATAGATTCTATTCCTTAAATCACTCCTCCCATATACTCTGTTTTAATGTCTTCGATAACCCTTGAATAAACATCTTCAATTGTGCTGCACATTGCTATTTACAGAGAACTGTCTGATATTTTTAAGATGAAGAATCAACACCAAGAATCTGACTTACAAAGTTTTACACACACATTTCACTAAGAATGGAACTGGACATAAAACAAATTTGCTTGTAACATACCCCCACATGTGCCCAGAAGATAAACACTTAAGTCCCTTGAGCATTTTATATACAGTATTTTATAATTCCATGTAATTTATCAAACAGCAAGCTTAGCAGAGAATTGTGAAAAATGATAATAGTAATAGAGATTTTATTACACTATGCATTGCTCATTCTACAGGCAGGAACACTCCCTCAATCAGGGTGTTGAAAACTGCTTTCAATCACAAACGCCTTGACTTGGCAAAATGACAGATAGCTCCATTGGGCTGAAAGATTTGCTCATTATTTATATGTATTCTGTAGCATGCCTTAGGTTTATAGTAACCAATCCAATTTTGGCACCCAGGAAGAAATTCTGCTGCTATATGAAGCTGGTTGTGTATGTGTTCAAGATATTTTAAATGAGAGAGACAATGAGGGAAAGAAAGAGGGACAGAAAAGATAAAAGACTCAGTCTGTGTTAGAGCTGGATCTGTGAAAGTGATGATAAAGGAGCTTCCTTTCTCCCACCATATCTTTATCTTTTAAGATTAGTTAGCTTAGTTAGCTAAGTTAGCTGGAGTTAGCCTTTCTTTTGCTTGCTTTGCACGTCTAGAGTGTCTGATACGATTAAACACATATTCAGAGCTTCTCAGTGCTTCCATAGTATTGATAATATTATTAGAGAATCACTAAATGTTTCCAAATAACTAAAGATATTGACTGAATAATATAGCAAGGATATAAATCTCTTAGGATGTTAGATGTTTTGTTTGACTTCACAGCCTAAGAAGTTCTACATTTAGAGGACAAAAGACTTCAACCAATTATTTTTTTCCCCAGAAAACTTGCATTTCATATCTGGACATTTTTCTACTTTCTTTACTCTCACTGTACCTTTATTACAATCAGAGCAAGGATGAAAATGTATCTAATACCCTAAAATGTGTGCGGTCTTTCACCCAAGTTTATGTGCTGTTTTTCAACCTCAGCACGGAAATTCATTTCTGTTTTAACTTCTGTAAAAAATATATAGGTAACTCTTAAAGACCAATGATTGTTAGTCTACTCACTCTTATCGCTGATGTTTCACTAACTTTTTGGATAGTTATATTATTGTTTCTATTACAGTCTTTCATTTCTAAATCAATACACAATAAAGGAAAAGCATCTCCTCCTCTTCTTCCTTTTTTAGCTGTTCCTCTGTACAAAAGGAAAGACACATGATCTTACAGGAGAAACCCTGGTTTATTTAAATGTAAAGGTGATTAACCTAAAAGAGAAAAGGAAACTTAAAGAATAAAGAAAGTAGAAAAATGTTGAGATACTAAATGTAAATTTTCTGGGTAAGAAAAATACAGTTTTCTAAGACACTGTATTTGTTGTGTGTCTTCTTCATACAGTTGATACAGGCAGCAGAGAAAGAAGGGACTAAACCAGAAAGTTCGTTCTTATTTTATAAACTAAATGCTGGAAGACAAAGTGTACATATTAAAACCTAACACTGCACGCCAAGGGGAGTTACAAACACATGCCATAGCCCTCTTGTCAAAGGCATATAAACAAAACTAATTAGCTGAACTATGTTTTCATTTTAAATTTTGTCAGGAAGTCATTAAAGCTGTTTTCAAATAATACTTTCAGATCTATGGAAAACTCAGCTCTCCTGATTCATTATCACTGCAATTGACAGGGCTGCATGTCTGGGATATTCATTACCTTTAATGAATGCACAGAACTCAAACACTGAATTACATATCCTATACTGCAAGGTATCCCTTCCATTTCCAGTGGGAACATTTCTCTACATTCATCAGCTCAACAACATAAAAGCAACAGCCACTGCAACTTCAAATACATGTCCAGATAACATTACATTTATCTTAGAGATGTAATGTAGATTTCTCTGAGAAATGTATAAAAGAAAAATTATTTCTAAGCTTAATTCCATTTTATATATTTCTATTTGCAGAGGCATATAAAGCACGTACCTGACTGTAGGCCAACTCAAAAACTTATCTAATAAACTATAGAAAACATAAATCTTACACGAGACAAGATAATATTTGCATAAAAAGTTCAGCTGTACTTTCAGAGAAATAAGAAGCAGCTACTGAATTAGTACCTATATCTTAACTAACTGTTCTGATTCAACAAGGTATTTGTCTGCACGTCTAATTAAAGTGCACGCACGATCTCAGTGGATTCAGTGCTTAGGATGGTACAAGACACTATGGCTTGTGTTTGCTTTTCAGAACTTTTGCTGAAAACCTGCCTTTGCCTCAGTCATCATTACCAAGGTCTTCTCTCAGTCATCGTACAGACCTGTGTCTAGTAGCACAGTCTATGTAGGCAAGAAAACTTAGGAAAGAGGAGGATCAAGTTAGGGACTGCTTGGATAAGCACACATACAAATTGAGGCATGAGATCAGACGGGCAGCATCCAAGGGTGTGCAAGGAGCTGAAAAATGTCATCATGAAGACACCTTCTGTCATTTCAAAGACTGTGAGGATTGAAGGCCCCATGGGAAAAGACAAATACCGTGCTCATCCTCAAAAAGGCAAACAAGAATTCAGGGTAGGCAGCCTAACCTCAGTCTCAACAGTGAATATAGAGCAAGTCTACATGGAAGTCACATCTAAGCCCAAAAAGCACATGAAGAAATAGCCATAGTGGAAGTAACTCTAGGCAAACCACACTTGACCAACACAATCAAGCCTTTTCTGATGAAGCGGATAGCTCTGTGGATAACGGAGAGCAGAGAATATCATGTCTCTTGGCTTTAGGAAGGCCTTTGAGAGTCTAGCACACCATACTGGTAAATTGAGGTGATACAGATTGCATGAGCAGAGTACATGGTGGGTAAAAAAATACCTGTGCTACTGGGTTCAAAAGCTTGTCCAATGATTTGAACTATAATTGGCAGCCAGTTACATGTGGTTAATACTGGGACTAATACCATTTCATCAATAACCTGAATGAAGGGATGGAGTGCACCTTCAGCAAGTTTGCAAGTGACACCAAATCAGAGGGAGCAGCCAATGTGCTGGAGGGCAGAGCTGGCTATCCACCTTTGTTCAGGACTTGCTGCCTTCTAAGGGAATTGCAGCTTGGGAAAATATGTGAGTAAGAATTTTTTACACGGCACAACTGTTTAGCAAATTCTAAAAAAGTTCACCTTGAGTGTTTTCTAGTTGTTCACATTATATTTTAGGTTGCAGTGCTATAGCTAAATTTAGACTTAGGATATCTGCAGAGTCTCACAGAATTACAGAATGTCAGGAGTTGGAAGGGACCTCAAAAGCTCATCCAGTCCAAACCCCCTGCCAGAGCAGGATCACCCAGACCAGGTCACACAGGAACACGTCCAGGCGGGTTTTGAATGTCTGCAGAGAAGGAGACTCCACAACCTCTCTGGGCAGCCTGGGCCATGCTCTGTAACCCTTACACTGAAAAAGGTTTTCCTCATGTTCACATGGAACCTCCTGTGCTCCAGCTTGCACCCATTGCCCCTTGTTCTGTCATTGGACATCAGAGAGAAGAGCCTGGCTCCTTGCTCCTGACGCTCCCCCTTTACAGATTTATAACCATGAATGAGGTCACCCCTCAGTCTCCTCTGCTCCAAGCTAAAGAGACCCAGCTCCCTCAGCCGCTCCTCAGCAGGAGATGCTCCACTCCCTCCATCATCTTTGTGGCTCTGCACTGGACTCTTTCAAGCAATTCCCTGTCCTTCTTGAACTGAGGGGCCCAGAACTGGACACAATATTTCAAATGCGGTCTAGTTTTCAAGACAAAGGTCATTTTAGAATGACTGGAATGCTGTGAGGACAGAATAAAAATGTAATTTACAGTGGCAATCCCGGTTGCAAAAAGATCCCTTTATAACAATTTTTTTCTCCTTAGTAGCTTATAAAAGAAACCTATAAATTAACACAACATCAAACCCAAAGATAACCCCATTCTTCTCTCACTTTCCTCCTTAAGCAGAATACTTCCTTGGAGGACCAAATAATAAGTGATATAAATAACATTTTAATCCTCTAACTGTGGTCCATATCCCTCGCTCTGGTTGTGTATTTAAATAAAATGTGAAAAGGAGTCATGTCTTAAAGTAAGATGCAGTTTTCCCAGCTGCCATATACCTACAGAACTGGCTTTGCAGAAGTAGTGAACGCTCTCCTTAAGGCTGTCCGTTTATTTACATAACACATTCACATCTTGCAGTCTTTTTAAAGGAGGTCTCCTAAAGTTTCTTTCCAAAAATAATATTCACTAAGCTATGCTGATTCAGAAACTGTAACATTTTAAGGACAAGTACATATAGTTCTCTTTCCAAAATGCCAGTATTTCTTCCACAGGTGGGACAAAATTAAATTCCTTTTTTTAGTGCCATAAATCCAGCCCTATGATTACTCTATTCTAGCACTTTGCAGCTGTGTAGTCATGTCTCCAGTTCCTAAATTTGCCAACAAAGGGATAAGTAGTATTTTCTACAGCTCTTCAACTGAAGAAAATCTCACACAGGCATTTATCGCTATGTTGTTCTTTCATTTACCTGTTGGAAATGTTTCAATGCACATTTTTACAACCTTTTTCCTTTATTGAAATTGTACATATTAAAAATATTAACCTACTAATGAAAATACAAGTTTTGGACTTGAGGTAAGCTGTTCAAAAGTAGAGAGGATTAAAACTCTTCAAATGTCTTTGAATTAAGAAATGTTTATTTCACCATTAGTGGGTTATCATGGTAGAAATGCATATGGTCCCCACTTGCACAGAATATTATGTCATTACAAGACGTTCTGAAATTAATAACTGCAACTCTGTAGAGAAGAAAAATACAATACAAACAGGCACTAACATACTAAATATAACAGGTTTAAGCTGTCTTTTGAATTTTCTGGATCACTTAAAGATTCCTTTCTTTATCTGTTTTTCCCATCATAGTTTTAAATCCTCTTTGTTTTATTTCCAGATTAAATATGTTTTATAAAAATCTCACCATCTGCATATCTCATCTCCAAAATGGAAGCTAAATATGTTTGTAAAAGCAAGATTACTTATGAGGATCTGGACAGGAATTGAATACACAGAAAATTAGGGAGTGATGTACTCACCTGTCTCAGGGGAAAAAAAAAATCATCTTCTTGTTTACTGAACTTAAATCTATTTTGAACTGGGGAAAACCAGGACCACTTATATCTGGTTTTGTTTTGAAAAGTATGAGTTATATGACCAGGTTGACTGAGTGTGAAAATCCAAATGAAATATTATGGAAAGAAAGGGAATTTTTTTTTTTCATTGACATTCATTTTTACGTAAAAGTTAAGGGACGACTTGTCTCAAGCCTGCTCAAATTGTTAGCTTGAAAAATAGGGAAGACAAGAAGATGAGCCAGAGATCAGCTGACATCCCTCCTCTGAGGCCAACGTAGCAAAGCACAGCATTTGAGGGGAACAGGGCTTAAAACTTCACCCTTTGAAGGATACCTAAGTTTAGTCCTACAAAGGTGACACTTGCAAGTACTTTACCACTGGAGATCTCCAGTGAGATCAGGAGGGCTGCGAAAAGACGGCAGAAGGAATTGTCCACTTGTACAAGCATCCTAAGGAGCACACTGCACACACATAAATACTAGTTTGAGTGTTCACACTTAAACCCAGGCATATATAAGATTTCTTCCCTATTCAGGGAAGCAACCCCTGAGAGTGCTGGGGAGTACATGGTGCGGAGGGCTGCCAACACATTTTCTCTGTGCCTACAAAACCCAAGAGAAAGAGCATAAGTAACATTCAGTATATTTGCATAGATTTCTTATGTATATTCCCTATTTAGTGTTCAGGTTTCCATTTATTGACTTCCTACATACAAGAGAAAAAAAGATAATGGCAGATTAGGAAAAAGTCAGGTTGATTGGATAGGGCTAACAACAAATGAAATTTGTGATTTGTATTTCAAAACATTTTACAATGGCATGCTGACTAGAAGCAGATGGCAGAAATGGTTGCACTTATTTTGGCTAGAGAGGCCTTGGAAGTGAAATACAGTGCAGGTCACAGAAATACAGGAAACAGCAGAAAACAAGCTTTCTGTGATGTAAACTAACTCTGAAAGGACAAGCTGTTGTACAAACTACATCGACCAGTGTAAATTCATCCAACCTATGAAAAGAGTTCCCGTTAGGCCTTCACAGGTTATGTAGCTACAAAGTATCTTGAGTTGTGATATTAAAGTCACATTCATTATGTAGCTCAACTTAGATTACATATGATTATCCATGGCAACTGGTTTGACGTATTCTTTAATAACAGGCAAACTGCTTTACAAGTTAAAGCTATATCAATGGGATTTAATCCAGATCACTTCAAACCTAGTTTGCTGCAAACTCCACTAGCAGTTCCTGTTTGTTATAAAAATCTACCAGATTTCTATGTATTATAAAAAGTCTCCCAGAATAATTTACAAGCTCATGTATGACATCATGTAGGTCAAAAAACTTGTGACACTAAGTTCAAGAATATGATGGGCCTTACATCAACACATTCAACCGTATTAAGGCCCTAAATACCTCTATCACAACAAACCAAAATAACCTAGAAATAATAAAGGCTTCTCTGACATCTGTTCACTTTCAATATTCAGCAAATGAAAATTCAGAAGAGCAGAAAAAAGTCTCTTAAAAGGATAATGCATCAAGTCTTGAAGGCAAATTACTCATTTAAGGTTAGGTAATGCTTTAGAGAAGAAACAGCTGTGTTATCATGAGGACAAAGTTCTCACAATCATATGGCCACCTGTATAAAATACTCAGCTGCCTCAACTGTAATGAACATTTTATCTTCTAGGTTAAATTCATTACCCTTAGAACTGACAATTCCTCTTGGTCTTCCAGTTTAAAACCCTGTTCACATGGGCAAGAAATGAAAGCTGAGTGGCCTTTTCTATGTCAAAGCGATCCCTTTCAATCTTCCTCCTTTCTTTTCCCAGACTCTTCTTTCAAGTTTACAGACTACCTCCTTTAAAAACAGAAGTTATGTGTCCTTCCCAACTGTCCAAGAACAACCAAGTGAGTTAGCCTAATTGAATTATTTTGTTTTTTCTGAAGTATGTTAAGTTGCAAGCCTTTGTTTTGCTATCATAACCTCGGGCTACAGTAAATGAATTCGCTGCTACCTTTGATGGGAGAGATGAAGTAAAATTCCCCAAGTGCAAAATCAAACAGAAAAGAAAGCCTCTTCTGCTTTGCTTGAAATATACATCTTGTCCTGCTGTTCCTTTAATGTTGTCTTTTATGGTAAGAATCAGTGAAGGACAGGTAGAGGGGTTTTTTTCTCCTCCTCCTCCAAGTAACAGTTTATTACAAAAGCATACTGATGACTGCAAACCATTGTAACTCAGATTAATCCACTTGTTTACGTCAGATCAATCCACTTATGTGACAGATCAGACAGGAGTAGGTTTTCTTCTTTGGCTGCCCACACTCTCCTAGCATTTTAACACATCTTTGAGCATCACTATGAAGCAAGAGTCTCCTGTGGTTAGTTTGTTGATACTAGGGTGGGTTTTCTTGGGTTTTTTTTGTTTTGTGTTTTTTTTTAATTATTATTTTTTCCTAAGCTATGCAGTCTGGTTAGCATTCAGGTGAAACTAATGAAAAATTCTTTTTAAATTGCCAATGCATCTTTATATGAGATGAAGAGTTAAAAACAAAGCAGGTCTCTGCATTTAGTCACTCATTTCACAGCTCAAAATGGTTCCACCACTTAAACTGTCTCGATATGCAGAAAAATTGCAAATGTCCACAGGCCTCCAAAGATTTCCTCCCCAGATCAAACAACCTCAGACAAAAAAATAGCTCTTTTTAATGGTAGCACTTTCTAATCAACCCCGAACACTCCCAAACCCAAAGCCTGCCCATGACCCATCTGGAAAAAAATAAGAACATATTTAGGTTATAATGAGGGATCTGATAACTTACAAGCTAAATGATGAAGTTCACTAATTAAGATATACATACTTGAAAACTCAGGACCAGAATTCTTTCTTCTTCTTTTTTTTTTTTTAAATAAGCAGAATCCTTTTGTGCTCCTGTTTAGAAAACAAATATTAAGAGTCTGCACTTGAAAATTTCCATGTGAGAATACAATGCACCCGAAGTTGGCAGCAAACTATACCACACAGCCTCTAAGTGCAACTTACAGAACTCCACCACTGTTAGAAAATTTGCCAGTACACAAAGTGGGAAACAGTTGCCTAACACCATTAAAGATGCCCTAATTGTCTTGGCTGGACACCAAATACCAATCAAAAGGGTACAGATCTTCTGTATACCTCGTGTTAAGACCTGTTATTCTCACGCTCATGTTCTGGATCACCTCAGCTAGCAAAAATAGTCAGATATTTAAGTAAAATAATAATCCTAAAGACATAAAAACCTCCTGTCGCCACGCCTGTCTTCCCTTCTCCTCAGCCCTGCTCCGCTGTCCACTGAAACCATGAGTGTATTTCTACTTTGCAATGAGGACAGAAGTTCCCAGCTGAAAGCTTCCTGAAGAAAACACTGGGGACAAAAAATACCTCCTCCCTAGAAAAAGGCTAGAAAATTACAGAATACTGAATCAATGCTCTATACCTCCCAGTAAACTTGTCAGAGTTTAGCCTGAGAAAAGCAGGCAAGGCAATGCTTTCTGCAGTGTATAAAGACAATGGCAAATATTTTAACCTGAACATTAATGCTGATCAAATATTTTCGAGTTTCAACTGTTTGGGGTGGTAGAGGAAACATATAATGTTTAAAGCCTTCACAAAGGCCTTTAAAACTGTATATTAAGAGAAAGAGCTTTGGACAGTTGTGAGATGTATCTATCCTATCTAACTACTTTAAAACAACTGAGAGACTGAGGGATAAAAGGCAACCACCCAGCAAATGTCTTAGCTTTTTAAAATATGAAGTCTCCCACTCCCAGGAGAACTATGCAAAGGTGCTGTGCTGTAATGAACACAATTAGAAGGCATAAACAAAACCAGTGATCATTTATTAGGGGAAAGATAAAAATTCCACCTACATGTATCCAAGTGGAACCCTATATAATGTGAAAAACACCTCACACAGGGTTAAACTGAAGGTCTACAGTATTTCAGCCAGGTCTCTTAGCACCGAATACAGATGCTAGGGAACACCGAACAAAAGAACACAGCAAGAATGCAGAGATATTTTCTTACCATATAATGGGAGAGAGGGTAGACATACCCACCCAGAGATTTGCAGCCTAGACTTTGAGAGACAGGTGGTAGCATTTTAAACTTCAGAAATCAGTGAAAATCGTTAACAGTACTTATACTTCTTGTCTCATTATATACCAAAAGTACTAAAAAAACACTTTAATCTACCATAAGGAATAACTTGTGATTTTACAGTCTTTCCAGTGTTCAAAATCTTGCTGTAGTGTTTTTAAATCGGATGTGAGAGCTTTGAGTTTCTATACCTATAAGTAAATTCAATTAAATGTTCTTTTTTGCATATTTTAAAGCAAAGCTCAGAAAATTACCATTCTATTTTGAGCTCAGTATCTGAAATTATATTTAAAAACCTGCAGGAAACAATGAGGTTTGCTGTAAAAGTCTATGTAATGAGCCATAAGATATAGCAGCATTCAGCACTATTTAAACTTAATTTTAGTAGTTTTTCTAAATTCTGTTTTTTAGATATTTGTATGGTTTGACACCTGTGGAATATAAAAGGCAGACTGATAATAAAAAAGGATTTCTGTACATTTCTTTTAATGAGTGTTGGTGCAACCATTCAAATTTTTCTAATACAACAATAAATTATGCTGGTTAATATACCTTGATATACTCTAATTAATATAATTTGCAATATTAATTTTGCTTGACTAAAGCTTTTAGTAAGATCTTGACATTTCTATAAATAAATAGGCTGTTTGCCGGAACTTTGATGACTTTGATGACAGAGCCAATCTGTAAACTACTTCTTGTGATTACAGCTATTCAATATCATCTGTTTGGACATTGAAGAATGCAAACAGTTACTTAGGAAGAATGTCTGCTTTGTATATGACAGAAAGTATCAATAATTATAAATATGTATTAAGTCCGGAGGGACCTGAACAGGCTGGAGAGGTGGGCCCATGCCAACCTCATGGAGTTCAACAAGGCCAAGTGCAAGGTCCTGCACCTGGGTAGGGGCAATCCCAAGCACAAATACAGGCTGGGTGGACAATGGCTCAAGAGCAGTCCTGAGGAGACGGACTGGGGGGTGTTGGTGTATGAAAAACTCAACATGAACCAGCAATGTGCGCTCACAGCCCAGAAGGCCAACAGCATCCTGGGCTGCATCACAAGAAGTGTGGCCAGCAGGGCCAGGGAGGTGATTCTGCCCCTCTGCTCTGCTCTGGTGAGACCCCACCTGCAGTACTGTGTCCAGTTCTGGGGTTCCCAATATGAGAAGGACATGGAGCTGTTGGA
>NW_010170758.1:0-2334 GCF_000695765.1 Mesitornis unicolor | reverse complement strand
CAATCCCCACCACCCCAGACACCAGCGTACAGCAATGCAGCTCTGGAGGACCCTCTTGTATCCAAATCATGGAGTGGCATTGCCCAAAGGTTATCACCCCAGACTTTGGTGTACACCAATGCGGCTCTGGAGGACGTTCTTGTCTCTAAGTCATGGGGTGGCTTTGCCCAGTCTCCATCACCCCAGCCCCAGCTTACACCAACACAAGAACCCTCTCGTCTCCAAGTCATGGGTTGACACAGCCCAATCTCCAACGCTCCAGCCCTCAACACAGCTCTGGAGGACCCTCTCATCTCCAAATCACGGGGTGACATTGAAGAGAAGCACCTTGAGGAACATCTCCCAAGGTTTGATGACACTCCCGGTGCTTATTTGTGCTGGAGGAAGCACAATCACCTTCTCTGCAGGCTCCCACCTCAGCCGTTTGAGCGCCGCCGTGGTAGTTTATTACTTTCCTAATAAAGCCCGAAGAGAAACAAAGCCTTTGTAGCCCTAAGCGTGCATTTAAGTCTCGCCGTAATAACTTTACTACGCTCGGTTTCCACAGCAACTGTTTTTCTGAGCCACTTGGTACTTTGCTTTCGGGCTGCTTTCCTCTGCCAAAATGAAAACAGAGCAGAAAAAAAAAGACCAAAACTGAGGGCAGCAGCAAGCCAAGCTGCTGGACCACGCACTGGTCTTCAAGATGAGATGCTTTGGATGCTTTGGTCCGGGTTCATTTGCAGATTGACTCCTCGGGACAGCCAGGAAAGCACAGGGAACGGCTTCTTATCCACGGCGACGGCAGGAAAACGCGGCTGCGAAGGAAACGAGCAGCGCCGCGGTCTTCCTCCCCCTCCTGCTTCTCTTCTCGGGCGTGGAGGAGCAGGGAAGCAAAAGCAAATTGAAACAAAAGGCTGGGCCGCAGCCAAAGCCACTTTTCCCGACGTGATGCACACCACGGTCACGAAGGCTTTGGAGCAAAGGGGCGAGCGGGAGTCCCTTTCTCCCCACACGAATCGTGGAGCCTCAGAGGGGAGACTCCTGCTTTTTGGGCCTCGTTTGAGGCTTTTTGGCTCAAAAAAGGAGCAGAATAAATAGTTACGCAGCTATCACACCCATTAGGTTATTGCCTTACAACAGCAATAATCCCCACCTCAGTTTTGGAAAATGAGGAGCATCACCTCGAGCCAGCAAATATTCTGTTTTAAAAGGAGAGGGATACCCAGGTCTTTCATAGGGAAATCACCTAGGAGTGAATCCTATTATTTAGCTACAGCAACCAAACGCTGTCTCTGAATTTTAGGTAATTTAAGCAAAACCAAGCGCAAAAGGGCAAAAAAAAAGAGCCTGTGCATCCAGAAAACACCTGCACAATAAGGCCCGTGCTTGTAAAAGCTAAATATGACTTTGAAATGAGGATTTTTTCCCTCCATACAACTGCTTCCTCCCAGAATTACAGACAAAACTACTCCACCACCCACCTGACAAGCGAAGAAAGCGAGGGACGGCTGCAAGGAAGGAGAAAGTGGATTGTGAATGCAGAAACTCCTATAAATGCGCACACATACACATATATATATGCACTTCTATTATAAGGACTGAAATGCACACCTACCACAAGCATTTCCACAGCACAACCATCTGCTCTGCTCCCTTGGAAATTCAAACGCTGCAGACAAAAGATGCTTCTTAAGCTGCTTTACACTTTGCCGCGCCGGTCTGGTGGGGTTTCAAAGCAGAAATCCCATTATTTATTTCATTTCTTATCCCCTTATGTCATCATTTACACCTAGATACAACTAAATGTGTTTTTGGAGAGCTCTCCTTAAGCTGAGAACCTGAGCAGGAACCCGCTTTTTGCCTCTTTGCAGTGCCACCAATGTTGACCTTGGCACAAAATCCTTAAGTGTCCCAAATAATCTGGATTTTTTACAGCACGGGCGACGATGCAAACGGGGACCAAACACCAGCTCCTCTATGGGCACTGCTGTTGTTTACCTCCACGCTCTGTGTCACACAAAGCTGCCACGTTTTCGGCACAAAGCCATCTGCGTCCCAAGGGACACGGGAACGACGGCAAAATTAAATGAGGAGTAGGATGCTTTGTTGTAAAGGCTGCAAAGGCTCAAAAAAACCCACGTTAGCTGCATGAAACAGGCAAAATACGGATATTTACAGGGTAAATTTTCATATTTCAGCTTATCCCTAATTTTTGGCAAACAACGCCAGGTCTCAGATGCTTCGCATCGTCTTCAGCACCAACTTGGATTACACCGTGAAGGTGTTTTGGTGCACTACACTGCCTCCCATCACGTTAATAAAAAGAATCACAGGATGTGAGGAGTTGGAAGG
>NW_010170757.1:59964-60612 GCF_000695765.1 Mesitornis unicolor | reverse complement strand
TTCCAATCCCTAACATTCTGTGTTTCTGTGAAATAAAAAAGTTCTCTGTTTTTTTTTTTTCTAGTTTCTTTGATTTTTGAATTAATGTTTATTCTTGGTAACAAGTGTGTTGCTAAAGTAAGAATGCAACTCTTTAGTTCTCATTTTTCAAAAATATTTAGAGGTTCTTAAAAATGTTGGGTTGTTTTAAAACTGGAAGTACATAGGAGATGTGTCTTTTTAAAGCCATTAAAGTCATTCTTCTTGAACAAGTCTAATGGAAATTGTTTAACAATTTGACTCCTTAATGAAGCGATGGTGTGTGGTGATACAAGCTTAAAAAGGAATGTTCTCTGGAGTACTTATTTTGTATCTGTATGGACTACATACATTTTCCTTACGATGTCTTTATTGAAAACTTGAGGTACTTATATGTTGGGTGTAACATTTTGCTCAACACCACAGTTGTCTGTTATTTTCCATACTGTTTTGTCTTCACATTTTTACTTCTTGTGTTTGGCCATACATTGGAGAAGATCTTCTAACCTGTTTTTTCCTTTCCCCTTTCTCACTGCTCCCAGAATCCTTTAATGGGTCTCCTACTGGCAGCATAAATCTGGTAAGTGCTTGGATTTTTATTTAATTATTGTTATTTTTTTTCTCCCCAAC
>NW_010170757.1:10583-59933 GCF_000695765.1 Mesitornis unicolor | reverse complement strand
TAGGGAAAGTGTTATTTAGTAATTTAAATTATGTACATTAGAGGTTTTACTTCATTACAGTTTAATTTCTGAAAAAGATTCTTGAATCAAATTGAAACACACATTAAGGTATCAGTTATCTGTAAGATAAAACTGTCTCTTTTGCACTTTCCATTGTATTTAATGAAATCATGCATTTTCTCACAGAAACTAATAATCTATAGTTAATTTATGCAAAGCATACTTTGGAGTTTGGTAATAATAGGTTAAAAGAAATCCTTTGAAACTGAAATCTCAAAGGATTAAATTAGACTGTAAAATGAGACATTTAACTAGATTTTTATAGGCTGATTATTGTTTTGAGTTAGGACTTGATTTGAAAACAAAAGTGTCTGGAGTTTATCCAAATATCAGTCTTTGTTTTCTAGTCTGACCAATTTCAGGTTCAATTTTTGGGTGTTTTTTTTTTAAGTAAGTTTTGACTGGGTCAATTTGTCAGAACCTTTTCTTTGTTACATGAATATACCTAAATACTTCAAATATGCTGCTGCGTGTACTAGTGGTTGCATATGTATGAAGAGACCTGCATACTCCTACTAGACTTTTTCCAAATAATTTCTGCTACATAGATCTTATTAGGTTTATAATGTTTTAAATCAAAAAATCAGATCACAGTTATTAAAAAGGAAAAATTGTAAAATTTTTTATGTTTCCTCCTTGCTTGTTTCTTCAGACTGTTTGTAGCTGAACCACAAGATAAGCAAGGTTCAGTAATAATGGTTGTGCATATAAGAGCATTTTTCAAAATCTTCTAGTTTTAGAAAGGCTTGTGATCTGCATGCAATTTCTTGGCTTATGTGATTCATAGGCCCTTCTAGTTCAGTTTTGGAGGAAGCTGTAGCTCCTTAGAAGTTTCAGTGCATTGATTGCATGCTTGCATGCAGAGGAATAGAGTTTATTTTGTAAAGGACTACATTTAACGTAAATGTAAATGTGTTTCTGAGTGGGGGTTGTTTATTTGGTTTGGGGGTTTGTTTTGGCTTTTTTTAAAGTGAATTTTTTCTTCTATTGTTTTCTTCTTTTCTGTGTTTTGAAATAGGAAGAAAAGGGGAGGTGGTCAGCTGATAAGCTTTACACAAACTCTTATTAGATGCAGAAGGAAAACTTAATTTTGTGATATTTTTTATAAATTTACATACAGTTCTGGTAACATTTCACAAGAGTTTCTTTTCATTGACCAATCTCTTAAAAAGATCTTTCAAATGTATCTTAAGTAGTGTTTCTAAGGGTGTTCTGACTTAGTAATATTTTATGTGTGGGCGTTTATCATTGCAGTGGCTCTTCTGGCTGGTATTTATCTGCTGCATTGTTTCATGTGGCCTTTTGAAACTAAGCTAGAAAGTCTTACAGCCTTTATCATGCACTGTTGCAATATAAATAGATATTTGCATGGAACACTTACATGTCTTGGTTTTTCTTCTTGTTGTGAAAAGCGTATTTGCAGAATAGGGCACTTACTATTTTTATAAAGAGCAAAGAACATTCTAGCAGAAATGCGTAATAAAGCTGTTTATACAGAAGAACTTTCTGTGGTCCATATTGTTCAGGGCTGTTCAGGGTTTTCAGTGCTTTTACAGGTGTTTGAAAACTAGTAGATTAGTTTTTCCTGGCTGAATTCCACATCAAGAGTAAATTTCTGTACACATAGTTAAGCTCCCTTGTGTTAGTCAGTTACATGAAGAAAAATAGACCTTGGAAAGGTTACATCAAAGGTCAGGGAATTTCTATACTTTTAGCTAATGACAATGCATTAAATAAGATTGGGTTGTGTTGTGATATTTTTGCTTTTTAATTAACTTGTGTTCTGTGGATATACCTAACGTTATTCAGTCACATAAAATATATAAACTCTGTTGTGTTATCTGTTCAAGTTTCAACCATTCCATTAATTGTTGCTGTATAGTGTCTTGCCACAGCAGTTTAGTGTTACCTAAAGTTTCCATTATGAAATACATTGCCTGCAGTTTATACTTTCACTGTAAGAACGTATTTTAAGATTATTTGGAAGAAAGGCTCAAAACTATTTTGAGGAAAAGTTATTTTACAAAAGTATCTTCTTAATTTCTGCCTTTTAATTTGGCACAATCTACTATATTAAAGTAGTAGGGCATATTTTGAGTGTATAAGAAGAATTGTAAAATATTTGTAGACTCTTGCAGATTTCATTTAAATAGATCCATAATCTGAGCTTTATGTACTGCTTTTGCATTGAGTAAATAGGATGAATTACACAGATGTTCCATATCCAAGACCTTGCATGGCAGCAGAAATGGCTGGGTTGAGCTTCTGGCAGTCATTAGTGTATGTCAACTTGAACCCTATTCAGTTATCAAGAAAAAAAACTGAACTGTCTAAGTGGCAATGAAGGGAGTCAGGAAAACAAGAAATAGTGGTGCCTTTAAAAAAATGCAATAGTACTTCAATGTTAGTATTTCATAGAAAACAAAATATTTAAGCAGTTGACTGTTACTTGTCTTCTTTGTTAACATCCCTTCTGCCTTGCTGATAGTAAAATCCTAGAGCTTTCAGAGTATCAATCACTTATTCAAGGTTCTACAAATTCCTCAATTCCTCTTATCTTTGGACACTGCAGTAGCACACCTTGCAGGGTAATTGCTGTCGAAGGGTGACTTGCTTAAGAATGGACTAGGTCAGAGACAGTCTCGCCCTATTTCCAACAATGACCAAAAGCAAGAGTTTAATGAAGGTTATAGCAACAGTCCTCTTCCAGTGAAACTTTACCAGAAGTAAAATGTGATGTGTCTGTGATCTTACTCTCTCTTGTCTCTTTCTTCCTTCTTCCTTCTCTCCCACACCCTGCAGTCTTTAGATGACCTTTCAAATGTCCCTTCTGATGAGACAGTTCAACTCCATGCATACATCTCAGATACTGGTAAGTGAATCTGTTATGATGGCTGCTTACATATTTTCCACCTTTTTTTTAATATTATAGGCCCTTGGAATCCTAATCTTTTCTTTTTTTTTTTTTTTTTAAACCTCATAAAACATTTGAATGCATATTTCCCATGGAGTCCTTGTAATGGAAATCCTTACAGAATTGTAAGGTTGTAGACTATCTAGGCTTAAATTGTGATTTAATTTTTGTTGTTTATGGTATTATTATTTTTCCTATTTCTGATGAATCATTCATTAAACTGAAAATTGAATAGCATTTATTTTAACAATTGTTTGAAGAACAGATTCTGAAAGCCATCTCTTCTTTTTCTAGTCACATAATTCTTGTCTGTTTACTTCTCATACTATAATATTTTCCACTGGATTTTGTACTTCCTTAATGACTTAGCTTAATTTAAGGTAGTGACTTCAGTCTTCATGGCAGTAATATTTTTTATTGTCTTTTGAAAAAATTTACCTAGTAATAAATTTTTTAAAAGTTATTACCTGAGAGTAAATAACAAAAGCTTCTCAGATATGATTTGCAAATACTCTAGTTAGATGAGATTGCACTGGATAATTAAATTGTGAACTGATCTTCAGATACTTTTTTTGATGGATTTTACTGTGCGATGGACTTGTAAATCTATGCACTTATACAGCAGACACTTGAGCTGTGAGCAAGATTTGACATTATAATTAAACTCATACTCAGCCTTGTGTGAGAGCATGGTGCAGTCCAGTCTTGTGTAGTCAGCCCTCAGAGAAAGGCAAAAACATTTTAAAATTTAAGAATTACAATGTTGCTTTTTTATTAAAATTTTCTGTGATACTTTTTTTTCTGCATTAGACTTAAAAGTTTAATTGTTTTGATCTAAGAGTAAAGGTGAACTTAGAACCACACAAGTTACGCTAAATTTATAATCTTGATGGCAAAAGCGTATTGATAACTGTCAGCGTGACTCAGTGAATCCATAATATTCCAGCTGAACCAGGCGATGTGTACAGGTTCATATTGTAAGATAGGATTAAACTGGGTGTCTTCTTCCTCTTCACCTCATGCTTGAACAAGAAATACAAGTCCCCATTTTCTGGATGCTCCAGGCAGTAGTGTCTGTATGCAGGCTCCTTTCCTCTGTCCATTACTACCCCTTATTTTGCTTGTGGGGTGTATGCACAATCTTCTCCATAACCTTTGAGGATTCACCTTGCTTTGTGTTGTGAAATAAATGCTGATTGAGAAGCTCTGACAACTTTGTGCCACTACCGTCCTGAAGTGGTACTCCTAAGGTGCAACTTAGCAGTGCCCCTGAGATGTGGTCTGGTGGTCAACATAAGTTTTGACTACTGGACTTGCTCAGTATCTGTGGGGCTAGGGTTTCCTGGCTCCATTCTCTGAGAAGTCTTTTGGCAGCATCCTGACCACCAGTTCTTTTATCTTGGGGTTCAGCACTCAACGTTTTTCTTTTAGAGAGTAGATGGCAAAGGAAAGATCCTCTGTGCCCACTGTGCCCCTCGCTATTGATTAATTCTTACACTGTCAGCAGCAGCCCCTACCCTAGAAGTGCTCCCTACCCTAAGTGCTGCTTAGACGTTGGCATTGTATTTAAGAGAAGTCAAGGCTGGAAGCACAACAGCGGCAGGAGCCAGTGATTTGTCAGTGAAAATGTATTTTATGAAGCATGGGTGCATTGAAAAACTCACAGAACTTGATTAAAAGCTATTTTCAGCTAGCCACTGGAAAATTATGGTTACCAGGTATTGGCTCAATACTTAGAGATACAGCATGTTACTAACTTAAACAGTATGCAGTGTAAACAGTATCAGTTCTAGGTTATTTTGTAGATTAAATGGAAGTTTTTGAAACAAACTATACTGGGAGAATTCTGATGGAGTAATGACAAAGAGAACTTACTTATTCTGTGTAGAACAAAAAGATGTCTGCTTCTATTTAAGATAGCTATCTGTGTTCTTTCCATTTATAAATTGAATTCTCCATAAAATGTCTGTGTGCGCATGTGTGTACACATACATAGTGTGTTATATATATGCACACACATTCAGAATACTGACATACGTGTGTGTATATAGATTCTGTTGACTTAAATAGTGTGGAGGGGTAGTTTTTACTTTACAGTTAATAATAAAATACTAGTGTTAATAACAAAACCAAATGCTTACAGCTTGCTAGCACTGCCTTGTATTCACAGATTTTTTGATGGACAAGCTTTTCCAATATTATTAGAGTACTTTGCAGACTGGAATTTCTTCTGTTTTCAGTTATCTTTCACCCCTATCTTGAGTTCTTCAGATTAAAACTATTTTTTTTAAAGATCTATTCGCTATTCTTAAAAGTTGAAACCTTTTCTGTTCTTTATTTATGTTTTGCATGTCAGTGAAACTTTTCTAACTTTAAGGCTGCTTAATCTTGCTATATAAGTTTGCATAAGTTTCTGGAGTGTACCACATACAGTGTTTAGAATAAAGAGATGGCTTACTCTTCTGCTTGCCTGTCCATTTTTGTCTCTCAAGTCTGTCATTCCAGACATTTCTTCACTTCACATTTGTGTCCTTTCGTCTTCCTTCTTTCTGTTTGTTCCCTTTTTTATTTTGTTTTTAACCTGCTAGTCTATGCTGACTATGACCCATATGCTGTGGCAGGAGTGTGTAATGACCACGGCAAGACGTATGCACTGTATGCTATCACAGTCCATCGGCGAAACCAAAACAGCGAAGAGACATGGAAGACATATCGACGCTACAGTGACTTCCATGACTTCCACATGAGGATCACTGAGCAGGTGATTAATCTCAAAAATCTTTAAGGTTTCTTTGAAAGGTGCTTTTTCCTGGTATGGCATGAGTATTGGCTTTCCCAAAAGTGATTTAAGATGTTACAGCACTGTTTTTTTTCATTAAAGTGTACTTTTTTTACAATTTATATCATACGTTATTTCTACTGAGCAATTTACAGGTGTACATTTATATAGTTTAGTACCTGATGGCTATATAATTGCCCTAATAAAAGGAAATGGAACTTAAAAAGGTTTTCCGTCCACCTCCACCTTTTGCTTAATTTTACTATTAAAAGTTTGCATGGAAGTGCTGTTGGTCTCAAACAGTGGTGTATTTAATTTGTTATATTTGTCACAGAGATCAAGAAATAAAAACTGAGCTTTGGAAATAGGTATTTAGGTTTTTGAATTAAATGTTAAGGATTGGTGGGGTCTCAAAAGGGACTGCTGTTGGCAGTTCACTGTACTGCTAGAAAATCTGCCTTTTATTACTGTACTTGTATTTTCAGACTCTTAACTGTCCTAAAACGAAGAAAAAATAGTGACTTGTAATTCACCAGCTGGTACAAAATAGAACCTGCTTATACGAAAAAGTGTTGAAAATGCAGTTCTTTTAAGAGGAGGGTGATATGCTTTTAAACCAAGCCTTTGGAGAAGTCAGATTTGGCTGCATAACCTTTGAACTAGTCAGAAGTGTTGGATGATATCTCGCTACTCTTATTAATAGAGAGGCAGAGAGAAGAAATTCTGTGTGGGTAGGTTAGCATTGTAAAGTCACAGCAGCAGTAAAATTTCAAAAGGCTTTATCAACAAAGCAAACATTCTATTGAATATTTGTATTAATTATAAACAAAGTCTGACTTTCCTTTGAATTCCTGATTGTCTTAGTGTGCCTTCAATACATTTGAAATACCAATTTTTATACTCCTCTTCAAATTGATTTTTTTTTTTAATTAAGTTACAGTTTTGAAGAATCCCTGACCTGTTGAAACATGAACAGGTTCAGATCTTGTAGTGAATTAATGTTCTTCTGATATGGAGCAGTTATTTAAAACTGATCTACCAGTAAATTACTAGAAAACAAATGGCAGAAGCAAGAACTTTCACGATATAAAAGCACAGAAATTTCTTGTTGCTAAATCTGATTTCCTTGAATTTACAGAAAATGGAAATGTTATCCTAGAATGCTGAGATTGCAAAAAGTAAAGAAAATTCCTGTGCTTCGTTGTAGCATGTCAGAAACTCCCAGCAGTTTTGTTTTGACAATAAAATAGACTTTCTTACTGGCTTTAGAAGCACAGGAATGTACTGATACACTGAACACCTTGCTTGTGTGCTTGTCTGAGACATTTTTATTGATATGTTAAAGTTTAGAATCTTTTAAATAAAATTAATACGGGGGGCAGGGATTCTTGTTTATGTTTTTCAGAGAAAATAGGTACTTGATCCAAAATGGAATTGAAGTTAGCTATATATAGGATCTGTGTGAGCTTTTTCCTTCAAGTACTAAATAGATTCACAGCAGTTTCTTTAGTCAGTAATGTAATAAATGCCATTTGAGGTAGATATCTATATTTAAGTTAGCTATTCTTTGCTTACATTGCTTCTGTTTAGATACAAGTATCCAAATAAAAACTAGACCATCTTCCGTTCAGTAATTTTCCCAGTGACCCATTTGCAAGGGAATGGGATTTGTAAGGTTGGAAAGAGTTATTCTTTGGTGCCTCCTGCAGGCCGTAAGCTTTGTGACAGTCCAAAGTTCTTAAGCTGTCCTTGCAGAAAGACACCTTGCAGGGACTGAGTGGAATCAGTCTCTCATTAATTCTGTATTTTTGTGGTCTTCTCTAGAGAAAAAATGATACAGCCTTTTTTAGGTTCTTGCTTAAAGTCTAGATACTATACCTTTCTCTCTTTGCTGCCTGGAGAATATTATTTATTATTTATAGCAAGTCTGGATTCTGTATATGGATAATACTGATTCTTCGAGTTTTATTCTGGTCACCTTTTTTGTGCATATTTAGCAAATATGTTCAGCTTTTTAAAGTGTTAAAGCCTTTTTCCCTGCCGCTTCCCTGGAACACTCATTTCTTCTGTAAAACTGGAATAGCAGAGGATGTGTCAACCAGTGCCAATCGGCGTCATTACCTGGAGAAAAGGCGTATCAAGCCTAGTATGATAATCTGTGTATGCAATCCACTCCAGGGGTTAAAAATTATTTGCTTACTAGGTTTGATCAGGAGAGGAGAGGGAAGATGTTTTAGAAAGATTTCCAGATTTCTTGGTGCATTCTCATAACGCTACTAACTTCTGCCCAAATAATAATGATAAATCTTGAACCTAAACCTTTTGCACACTATGCCAGTCTGTATTTCAAAAGTATCTTGTGTATTCAGGAATTAAACTTTGCCCTTGACAGTCCCCTGAGAGTTTTCATGCATTTGTTCTTGATGGGCTACCTTGCTTTTTAACTTCTCCAAGGAATCTGAGTTCTGGGCTTGTCACAGAAATTATTTGTCAGATGTTATAAGATAGATAAGAAGAAGTGAATACAATGATGTCTATAATTTCTGAGCTTATAGTGTGATTTGAAACTCTTGAAAACAGAACAAAAATAATATCTTTTTTTCTAGTTTGAAAATCTTGCAAATATACTGAAACTTCCTGGCAAAAAGACATTTAACAATATGGACAGAGAATTTTTGGAAAAGAGGAAAAAAGATTTAAATGCGTATTTGCAGGTAAGCTGTTATGGTTTTTTTGTTGTGGTCTTGGTTAAAATTCTTTTTTCTGAGAAGGAAATTTGATTATGTGTTTTTTGTTCTGAAAAATAATTGTCATGTAGGTGGTATACAGTCTTAAATATTATACTGTAAGGACTTCATATTATCTAAGTTTGCCTTTTCTTTGCTCTTTTGGTTTGTTCTTGGCCAGTTCTGTCACAACTCTGAGCTGGCGAGGTTCCGGCTGGGTTGGTTTTGAGCTCTACACCATTTACTTTCTTCCACCACACTCATGTTTGTGGTTACTTTCTCTGGTGCTGTTGCATAAGGATCGGTGTGGCACCCACTCCAGTGGTGTTGCGAACTGCACAACTTCTCCATTCAGATACAGCCTGTATCAGCCCAACTAAAGGCATTCAGTTGTCTTACTTCATAGGGACTTTCTGGTCATTTAGCACTAAAAAGTGTTGACCAACTCGATTGAAATGTTAACAATAAATAATGAAGATGAATAAAACATTGTGAAATCTGATTATTTTGTTTAGAGTGGGTTTTTTTTTTCCCATTGTGTGAGATATGTGCCCCATTTTTAATAGCAAGATTCTTTTTTAGTCACAGCTATTTTTTCTCTTGGAGTTTTAAAAGCAGTTTGAGTGGTTGTAAAAGTGTGTATTTTTCTGTGAGGTGCGATAATTAACGTACTAGTTAAAATTATGGGAATTACCAAGAATCTTCTTGTTTCCATCATGAGAGTACTGTAATGTTGGAATAAAATTTAGAGAATGAATGAGAAAATACATTGCAGGATGTCTTTGTGCATGGTAAACTACTACTAAACTGAATGATATGGCCGTTTTCATGATTTATTAAAAAGCACCTTTTAAAATTTCTTTTACTCAGCTCTTGTTAAATCCTGAAATGATGAAAGCTTCTCCAGCTTTAGCCCATTATGTGTATGACTTCCTGGAGAATAAAGCCTACAGCAAAGGGAAAGGAGATTTTGCACGGAAGGTAAGAATGTTGTGCACTGTCAAGGGAACTGTACAGCTTTTGTTAGTGTAGTGATTGCATTCAGCAGAGATGTTAAACTGATATTAAACGGCTATTTAGCACTTTCAAAACAACTTGCAAGTGAATTGCTTTAATGCTTTGTGAGTGGCAGAGTATCTGAGTACATATGGAACCAAAAATGTACCGGTTTTGTCAGGTATATTTATTTGTATGACAAGGAAATAAAATTTTTTATTTGGACATGGTGTTTTGCACCAAGTCTACTGTAAAATTGTGTTCATTGCAAGTTACTTTCTGTCAGGCATCTGTATTTTTTTTTTGTAGTCACACTCCTTCTGATTTCTTTTCTCAGTTCTTTACTCTGTTTGCTGCTGTTACCATGCTCTCCACTCTTCAGCCCAAAAGATGAAGTGCATTTCCCTTCAAAAGCAGCTGTTATGTATTTCACCATTATAACCATTAAGAGTCATTGGTCAAATTGGGAACTCTGAGCTGTGCATCCTTTTTCTTAAGCCACCGTAAGCCTCTTCAGACAAGTGATTCTGTGTTCAATGGACCAGTCTGTGTGGGCATCTGCTTTGCAAATAGAGCTATTTCTAAACTTCCTGTGATTTTTATATAAAAAGCATCTGCAAGTGTATTGTCACTTCAAGTTGTTGTTCTACCTATATTCCTTAAATATTTAACAGTGAAACAGTTAAATATTTATCAAGGTTTATGTAATGACTAAGATTTGATTTCCAGCTTATAAGGTTCTTCATAATTTTATTTTTTTAAGGGCATCACACTAGTATTTGTGCCTCTGTTTGAACTGAATTTCGAGTATGTACTGAAAGAAAAATGGGAACAGTTTTTGTTGAACTACTTTGTTTTTAATTATATTTGCCACAACATTAAAGCATATTACTCCAGTGCTGTTTAAGAGAGACACATTTCAAAGATGAAGAGTTGAAAGCAGAAGTGAAAAATCTGGAAGTAGGAAGCTTAGGATTGAGAAATAGCATAGAATGCAGAGGAAAAGGAAAATAAATTCGAGCTAAAAAAGATGAGGAAGGGGAAATGGAAGTGACTCAGGAAAACTCTTGAAGGATGTGCAAATACGTACGATAGCGCTGTAAGGAATGGAATGAGAAATATAAAGTGAATATAATGAGTAATATAAAGTGAAGCTGAAACTTGATTCTGTATTCTGTAATGAAGCTAAGTGATTTGAGTTGTTCTTTCTATTATTGTTCTCTGGAACAAGGTGATACTTCTCATAGTGTATTAATATACTGGTGTCCTCATAGATTATACAATTCTGGTTAAACATCTTCCCCTTCAGATGGACACATTTGTAAACCCACTGCGTAACTCTATGAGAAATGTATCAAATGCAGTCAAGTCTCTCCCTGACAGCCTGGCAGAGGGAATGACTAAAATGTCAGACAACATGGGTAAAATGTCAGAGAGACTGGGACAAGACATAAAGCAATCATTTTTTAAGGTAAGAAAATATTTGGTAGTTAATACATACTAGAAAATTAATAGGAGATTAGCTGTTGACTCACTTAACCTTATGTTGTGTGCACAATGAAGAGTCAAGTCAGTAGATAGGAAAGAAATCTGGTTTGCACCTACACCCTTTTAATAACGTTCAGCAGTCATAATACTACAAACATGGAGTTCTTTTTGCTATCAAGTAACAGATTTTAAGATGACATCTAGGACTACTAAAATGATCCTTTTTCACTTCATTCAATACAGCCACTTGAGAAGAACTATCTTTTATTTTTAACAACCATTCTCATAAAGCTAATTTGCTGCATCTGCTGCTTTCATTAGAAAAAACATGTATCTTTTGAAACTTAGCCTCTTTTCTGTTTATTCCTTGCTGAATTCTGGTTTTAATTAAATTTTCTTTCTGTCTTTCCTGCCGTCTTTCCTTATCTCTTGTATTCCTAAAATGTAATACCTTAGAGGTGGGGAATGGTAGCATGGCATGCTGTCTAGAAGTACTATGAAAGTAGTAATCTTCCTCACACGTCCATCTTACCTCCCTTTCCCTTGCCCCTCTCTTTCTGTTTGGAGCTGTAAGATCTGTGATCAAGGATTGTTCCATTTTGTGTTACCAAAACAGTTACATGGGGTAGATGTAAAACAGCCACTGAGATTAGTTAACCCTTAAACCACGGAAGGGAATAATAAATCTGTGGTGTGTGTAGGGAGGGTTGTGGGGGCTGTTTTATTTGTTTTTTTTAATTATTTGAGACAAAATTACTGTCTCTGGACTTTCTCATTGCTTGTAACTTACCTGGTGTGTGACAAGCAATGTATCTGTAGTTACACTCACTAGGAAGTCTGTGACTAGACAGGACCAGGCAGGACTGGGAAGTCCGTGAATAGGTAGAAAAATACCAGAAAAAAATATCAGTCCTGTATGAATTTCTGTGTTTTTCAGTTGAAGCATTAGACACTCAAGGAAATAGGCATGGTTTGTCTTAAAGGTGTTTATAACGTTGATAGCTATAGGAGAATACCCACAGGCTTGATTTGTTGGAAGATGAAAGAACTGCTGTAGAATTATCTGTGCTAGTATGCAAATCACCAAATGTTTAGTTTTTGTTTTCACAACCAAATTGATGATGAAAATTGGTCTGATTTATTGGTGTTCTAAAGTATTTTTTCCTTCATAAACTTTACATTTTTTCATTGTAGGTGCCTCCTTTGATGCAGAAAACGTATTCAGATCCTGAGCATTGCCGTGTTGCAGCACCAATTGATGACAATGTGAGTCTGATGTTTGTCCTTTCAAAGTTAACTCCTCTAAAACCAAATTAATGAGTTTTTTATCTTATGTTAAACTGTGTTTATTGTTTTCTGGTATTATACCAGGCACTTACAAACAGTTCTCAATTATGTAAAATGAAACTTCTGTGCTTCCTTCTAAAATTAACATCTTTGTTAGCAATAAAATGGTTTGCACAAGAGTGCAATAACTTAGAGTGCACATACTAATGATTCTTTGTTTTGTGGATATGGGGTTGTTTTGGGTTTTTTTTCCCCTCCTTCCTCCTATTTCTCTCTGTTAAAAGATAATATGGTAACAGGCTGTTAGCATAATTTCAATTGACATTTTATGGATTCAGATTTCTGATGTGACCTTTTAGGGGACACTTGTTTAATGCATCAGAGGTAGTGTTTGCTTTGTTTTTACAGGAAAAAAAAATCAGAATGTGTTCCTAAGTAATGAACTTTTAGTATATGAATGTAAAATGTATAAAGTAGTAGTATTAGAAACTTGAAAGTGAAGCTTAAGCTCTTGGTGTTCTCATAAGCTGTGGCATTTTGTTGTTTTGATTGAAATGTTGATCGTATATGTGAAAACAATTGGAAAAAAACTTTTATCTTCCAGTACGACAGAAGGGCTGTAAGATTAGCAGTGATTATATGCAATTTGCTATGGTCATAAATCTGCACCTGTTCTGCCCTTCATGTTTCAGGTTTTTTGGTCACATCAAAGCATTCCAGTTTGTTTTCCTGTGCATAAGTGCTATGGTGGCTCGGTATATGTGGTTTTGTTCAAATGACATAGCCTTGAGTTCTTATGTGTTTTCTTTTTCACCATTATTTTTCACTATATTAGACTGTGTAAGCTTGTAATTATAAGTGTACATCTTTGATACTCCTGAGGCTTCTGTTCTGCACAGGCAAAACAAAATAATATCATTCAAGTATATGAACAGCTTCTTTGCAAATATTTCATTGACATTCTGTAAAATGAATAGAAACTATGATTCTTGGTAGCTTCTGAGTTAACATAACAAGTGTTTTGGAAAGGCAGATTTAAAATGTTTTAAAACCTTTCAACTCTCAACTCCTTTTTTAATATGCATTGTTCACAACTTGCAGTCACTAAATCAGACAAAAAATGTGGCAGTTTGAATGGAATCTTCCATTTTTTGTTTCTTAAATGTGAAGAAGCAGTAATGTAAAAGTCAGGCATAGATCTATAGAATCCCCAGCTGAATTACAAATCCGCTGTCTGTGTTCCAGTTGTGTAGAAGATGTACTTGTGTAGTCCACAGAAAAAAAATAACCATGTAGCTGCGAGAGCTCGCTACTTCTTTCAGCATAGGAATAACAATATAGTGCAAAGTACTACTTTTCCAGGTATAGCTGTACCAGATTTAAAATGCAAAACAAAATTCTGAACATTATGCTTAGAATTTAAAAATCTTAATTAATAAAAGAGGAAAAAAACCCAAACCCAAAACCATCAGAGTAAGTTCATTCAGTTTTTAAGTAAAATTTGCTGCGGATATAGTAAGATTTTAATTTTAGCTTACTATTACAGAAAAGTTTTGATAATAAACAGAAAGTTTAAATAATTAATCAATCAAAAAATCAAATTGATTTGTTGTATTTGAGATAATCTTTAGCGGTCTCTTGTGCAATACAACTGTACCTCCAAATGCTATCTTTTTATGCAGTAGCTTAACAATATGTAGGTTTGTATCTTGGTATATAAACAGGCCTTGAAGCTTCTGTTGTTTCTACAAAAGAATTGCTACTAAGGTGAAAATCTAATACTTCCATACTTCAGAATTTAGTAAACTATCCCTGAGAATTTAATATTTGAATAACTGTTGACAGTCACTGCGAGTGTACACCAACCATCTTTGAAAACTTTTACATAGTTACCGAATCCTCTGTTTTAAGATTTCTATTAGTTGTTACACAAATTGGCTTACAAAAACCATCTTCCGTTAAATCATAAAATGATGATGCTTTTCCTAATCGGCAAGCATAAAAGCCCTTAATAGCTATGCAGATTGGAACAATATCTAAATAAAGGACTTCATTGCAGTGAAGTGTCATTGCTCCTAGGAGGTTTTGAATTTGGCACAGTGCATCCATAAGAAGATGCCAAAGAAAAGCTCCTTCTAGAGTTTTCATGTTAGGCAGTTGGAAGCACAGCTACCAAAGGAAGAGATCAGGGACAGGCTCTCTTTAGGAAATATTTACTTGTATTAATTTTGTTCAACTGTGGTGAATTAACTCTGTTTTTTCCTTATCTTAAAAATTCAATGAATTTACTCCTAGTATATTTTTAAGTTTACTGATTATTCTTTTCCTCACTTGATCAGGTGGATGACAATATTCCGCTGAGAGTAATGCTCCTCCTTATGGATGAAGTCTTTGATTTAAAGGAAAGAAATCAGTGGTTAAGAAGAAATATAAAAAATCTGCTTCAGCAACTTATTAGAGCAACATATGGTGACACAATTAATAGGTACTGCTTTTCTTATATAGAGCCATCATGAGAGTGAGACTATGTAGACTGTGTCTATAAAGCCTATTTGGTATTACTAAATTCTTACGGTATAGATCTGCATGCATTCAGCTTTGAAGAGGATTAATAAACCAAGTACAAATGTGGTGTAAAATGAAGTTAAACATAAAACATTGCTGAAAGACAAATTCCAGTAGCTCTCATATGCCAGAGAGCTTTCACAAGAGCTTTTACATAACTGCAAGAGTTCATGTTTCTGTGAATGTAACTTAATACTGATGGTGTCTGTGCTTTTTGCCCTGTGTTTTACACTAACTACGCTTTCTGTTAGTACTATTTATTACTTTCTGTGCTATTTCTGTTTAGATCTCTTTGATGCCATAAATTATACATTGGCACTATCAAATTATGTGAACTGTACTGAGTTGCTATGTTAAGTTTTTGTTCTTACACTTTAAAAGGTGATATTGAGCTGTGTGTATGTCTTGATAAATGAAAGTCAACATTTATGATCAGTATGTATCTCCTGTTAAAGATTATGAAGTAGCTACATACATAAATATGGCAATTTGAAATTTTAAGTAGGTTCTTTGCTTACTGAAGCAGAACTTGAAGAGCGCTGTATGAAGAGGAGAGCTCTACAAGTAGAACAATTATCTTATGCTTATGGGAGATGCAGCATCAGTTTTCCAGCCTGCCTAGTCATTTCCTCAAAAAAAAAAAAAAAAAAAGGCTTTAGCTTTAGGAGGGATCAGTGAGCTTAAATTTTTATCTTGAGAATCAGCGTTTGCCTTCCTAGTGTGAATTTTATATAAACTGCTTATGGAGTAGGAGAAAGCTGAAATTATACTTTGTTTGCCCTAGAGTGCTCTTTAAAATGCTATACTTATCTGTTCTGTTTTAAAAAATTAAATGAGACACTTGTTGCTTTGCTTTTAGAAAAATAGTTGATCATGTCGACTGGATGACATCTCCTGAGCAAGTAGCAGATGCGGTGAAACGCTTCAGGTATGTCTTTTACCGTAGATGTTAAATATGTAGTACTTGCCAAGTGATGTCTATTATCTGTGTATCCTTCCTAATCTTTTCATATGAGGAAATCACTATTACAATACAGAGTTCCAGTCGGAACATACACTGTTTTTTATGTGTGTTAAGTGAGACAAAGTAATAGTCACATGAAGAAGAAAATTTTTGAGTCTTCTCCTCTTCCTTAAGAAGTTCTTTGTTATCCAGTCTAGAAGAACTAGAGTATGGGTATACTTACAAATTTCATCATAGTACTAGATGAAGTGTCTTGTTTATGTTGATGAAGGCATGTGCATGCCTTGCCTTAAAAGGCAAACAATTATTACTAAAAAACCCTAGCTCCAAGCTAATGCTTCATGTGTGGGTTGATACTTTCAAACTTGGGCTTCAGTTCTGTTGTATCAAAGGCTCTGTCATTCCATTTCCTAAAAGTCTTAATGGCTTCTGCAATATTTCTGCGCAAAAGCACCCCCCTTTCTTTTTTTTTTTTTTTTTTTGGATGGAGTGAAAGAGAGAAAGTAGGGTATATTCTGTTACTCTTTAATAAAACTGGGTAAGAATGTGCACTTTTTGCTCAGAAAAAGGATGTCATTCACTGAGGCAAAATAACTTTTTAGACAGAGCTCTGTCTTGGATTGGGCTTTATACTAAAATGAAACTTTTTCATCTTGGCTTTAGCCTGTTGAAAGCTTAACTACTGTCAGATATCTAATGAAGCAATCAATAGACCTAAGCCACACTTTTTTTACTCTGTGGCAATAGAGACTGATTGGTAAAAGTAAATCTTAGATATATTGTATGTAACAACCTTGTGGTATTTGAATGGTTTTGGTGTGTAGTATTTTCTTAAAATTTTCTTTCATCTGATTCTTATACTAAAAAAGTATACAGTAGCTACTAATTGGTTGAGTGTATTGTACTTCTTGCTTTTGATTTCTTTACTGCCTTTTTTCTAGTACTTGAAGTGTGTGTTAGGTTGTGTGTAAATTAACTTTCTTGTATTTATTTTATGAAGTGGCTTTAAGGGATTAAAAAGAGCCTTTCACGTGATAAAATTTTAATGTATTTTGACAGATTTGCTTTTGTTACAGAGATGCTTTTTGGCCCAATGGCATTTTAGCAGAGACTGTTCCTCGGAGGGACAAAGCTATTAGAATGAGAACAAGAGTGGCAGGGAAGACCAAATTACTGGAGGTCATGCCAGGTAAGTGAGTCTGGGATGGTAGCCAAATAATCCTTGCCATATAATGTTACTGGAATGAATGTCAGTATTCTTGTTGACTGTTGAAATGTTGACATATGAACTGTATTTAAATGCAAGGGTTTAAAATTATTAAAGCACTGAACATTTTCACATGTACTGTGACTTTGTAATTCTTCTTAGAACGAGCTCATTATTTAGTGTCACCAGAGGATTTAAGTTTAGTGCATGAAATACCAATATTCCAATAAAGAATGATTTCCTATAAAATAACATGATTCCACACATATAGTGTGAAAGTGAAGTAATTTTCAGAAAATCTTTCCGCTGTAAGAGAACTTTTAGTTCAGTCATACTATGTATAAGAGGCACTCCAAGCTATGTAATTTGAATGACTTAATATTCAGTTTGTTTGTTTATGCAGAAGCAGAATTTAGCTTAAACTTCAGTGTAACTTTCATTTTTGTAGATGAACTGAAGCACATCATAGGCGCTGAGACAACACGGAAAGGCATTCTTCGGGTCTTCGAAATGTTCCAGCACACTCAACTGAATAAGAGGATGGTGTACGTGTTTCTAGAGAGATTTCTGGAAACCTTATTTCCACAAAATAAGTTCCATGAGCTCTTCAACAAACTGCATTCGCGGTCAAAGCAGATGCAGAGGTATAAGCAGAGACTACATTCTACTCAAGCGCCTTCCTTACAGAAAAGGTGACACTTCAAACCTGTTAAGCTGGTGTGTGTTTGTCCAGGACTAATTACTTGGGCAGATTCTCTGGGGCTTCAAACTCACATGCCGTTATTTCTGCACCAGTCTTCTAGTGTCACATATTAGATTATTAATGCATCTGTAAGACCTGTGGATCTTCTCATCTTCACTTGTAATTCAACCACTACTAGAAGGGTTTGTGTGTCTTAAATGATTTGGTGCGTTTTCATGCAACATTGAGAAGAATACTGGCCCAATATATAAGAATGCTGATTCTTTCCGTTCCTGAGTCGATGTTTTGCCAGCAATGAAAAGTGCCAGACTGTTCAAGTAAAGCACAACTGTGGTGATACAGTGGAAGAAAAGGATGTTTTGGCGCTGGGAGATAGTGCAATGTGTGAGAATCAGGTGGAATTGTTCTACATTATGACTGCTGAGGCTCTGTAGGGCGCTTTCAACATTCCTGTAAAGGCCAAGCTGACAGGAGAAGCAGTCTCTGGAGTAGCAGGTTCATAGGAAAGGGGAGAAATAGTTATAGTCCCATCATAAAAGTACATTTATTAAATAAAAGTTGAGGTAATGTGACTTTTATGCCACATTAACTTCACCTTTCATGTTTTGAAAAGTAAACTAACATTAGATCTGATGGGAATTTTAGTAAAGGCAGAGGTGCAGTAGAAATAAACCCTTTATTCTGAATACTCTGTAGCTTTAAGGGCCATATTCTGCTCTTATAGCACCTGGCATACATTTTTCATGTAACTTCAGTGGAGAAAGGGCATCTTAATTATGTTCAATTGGCCTATTTGAACATATGTCAAATTAACAGTTGGAGAAGGAAGGGGGTACATGTTTCAGAGAGGATAGACATCATGTTGGAATATGAGGAAATTGCACTAAGACACAGTTTACACACAACTCCCCGCTAAAATCTGAAACTTGTTTTGAGTGTAAAAGATGGATGTCCTACTTTAATTGAAAGATTCCTTACCTTTTAGCGTGTAAGCCTCATTTGGAAAAATGTTAGAATAAGTTGGTTTCTCACAGGTAAAAGATTTCATTAGTCATATGCAAACACTTGGAAATGCCTGAACGCATCTCAGTGTATATATGAAAATAAAAAAGGAGATAAAACTACAATATTTTTTTAAATAATTTTTTTATTTTTTGCATAGTGTAAAATTTTAATAAGAATTTGACATCAAGGCCCCACACCCATCTGTTTAGTTTCATTGAAGAATTTCTGTCCAATTAAAAATAAAGTAACAACTGAATAATCCTGTTTGGCCACAGCATATCTCATTTTGTGTTTTCTTTTCCATAGTTTCCTAATGTTTGAGCACCGCTATCCAAGTGAATAAAAGTAATCCTGTAGAGTCTGTTGTTTTTTTTTCTGAATGCTAAACACAGGGTAAGATACAGCTATTGATCAAGGATCCTTACAGTAATTTGTGTCTTAATGGGAACAAATGATCCTTTTATCGGAGGGAGAAACATAGACCTTTTATGAAAGCGTTCTAAGAGAAGACAGAAGGCTCTCAAAGGACCTAGTTAAATTGACTGAAGCCTCTATATAGATCATTTTTTCTCATGGACTATTAATGCAGTGTAGCCTTTTATCATACTACTTAATGATGATCATATTGTACTGTTAACATTCTCATACAGTATGCATGGGCTCAAGTGCACTTGGTTGTTTTTTTTTCTTTATTGCAGAACTAAATACTGTAAATGAAATCCCTTTCTTTTATAATCCCTAGGAAGACAGGGAACCCTTCCCCCTTCCTCTCTGCAGATTCTGTAGAAGCGTGATGATTAAGTGCTGTTGAATTTAACAAAATTCTTGAGTTCTGTGTGAAGTAATCAACATAACCAGCTCCTGTTGTTTACACGCCTGTATCTTCCTCCAGCGTCAGGGTGCTTAAGCATACCCGACATCTGACTGATGAGAGATCAGTCAGCAATTGTTTGTGGTGATATAGTAAATATATCATTGATCCTACCAAATTTAACTTGTCTTTCAAATCACTGAATTTGTTACGCAGTTTGAAAGTGGGAAGTTCAAATACTGTTTTGTCAAATCTGTGGAACCTTTTATCTATCTATAGGTACCATGAAAAATTACAAGAGAATAGTGATCAAATTTGGGATTTTTTTTTAATTATCTGGTGCATTTCTGTATAAAAATAATATCTCTAGGAATGTGAACTGAAAATACGCCATGTATATTAGTTGTTTTACTTAACGAATTTATTACATGTATACCTATACACACATTTATATACGTGTGTGCATATGTGTATATGTATTGAACTTTTGTCTTCTGT
This sequence comes from Mesitornis unicolor, assembly GCF_000695765.1. Taxonomy (NCBI): domain Eukaryota; kingdom Metazoa; phylum Chordata; class Aves; order Mesitornithiformes; family Mesitornithidae; genus Mesitornis; species Mesitornis unicolor. The sequence continues at coordinate 39,930 of NW_010170757.1, read as the reverse complement.
ATTTAATTACAGAATGTGGCTTCCTAATTCAGTGGTGCCTGTTGGCTGGCAAGAATCACCAGAAATGTATATGTTTTGTTAAAGAGTTTGTATGTATCTTTATTTAAATGGTTTTCCTGTTGACGATTTAAAATACCTGCCCTGTCAACCCATGCAGCCTATTATTCTAGGAAGTCTCCAAAACTGAATGTTAATATACAGCACTTAAGTGTCTGGGTGTATCTTCTAGCCTTTGGGTGCTGTGACTGGCTGCTGAAAATTGTGCCATTGTTAACAAATACACTTGTTTTAGCCTTAATTATTTTTAAAAGAAAATGAGCAATTCAATTTATCACTTGGTTCATCCTCAAGCTTGTGCTGCTGGTGTTTGCTAGAACTAAACAGTAAATTTTAAGTGCTACCAGAATGTGTACCAAAATAAAAATACATGAATTCCACAATCTAAATTTTAATTTTGTGCAATATTTTCATTTAATGCATGTGTATTTGAATAACTGTAAAATAAATGAATTTTTAATGTTTTGAAGTCTAGGCTAAAAATGTCTTCTCAGCTGAACACTTTTGCATTCTGTTGTTGCATTAGTTTATTTAAGGACTTGTTTTAAAAGTCTTATTTGTTACTCCTTTGTTAATTCCCTTGTTCTCAGTGATCCTTGCTCGTCTGAGCAAAGCTCACATATTACAAGGGAAGAATCGAAAGAGCACATCTCATGAATATAGCTGTTATAAATTACTTGTGCATATCATTGTACAGTAAGTGTCAGCTGTGTGCCTAACTGTTCTATCGATGCTTTTTCCCTCCCTTCCCCTCCTCTCGTTTCCGTAACAAAGAATGAAGATGGAACAGGCTGCCATGGTCACTTCTGAATGGCAGAGGACTCTGAATTTTTTTTTTTTTTGGAGTTTGCATTTATGTTCTGTCCAATAGAAAGCTAAAAAAATACACTAATAAAGTATTAACAGGATTATTATGAGTCTCTGTTTATTTTTAAAAAGAACTTTCTCAATAGCAGGTACAAATGTTCCTTAAGTCAAAAAAAAATCACTAGAGATAAAAATACTGCTGTTAAATCCTGTTTAAATAAAACAGTCATTCCTTGTTTTTTAAACAGTTTATAAACTGATTTCACTTTTATCAAATTTATCTCTACGTTCATTTTCAACCAGTATTTGCAGAGAGTCTTGTATGTTAAAAGGGCATATGCAGAAACACTGGGCTTGTATGGTATAGGAGTTTTTAATGTTGAGTTTTTTTTACTCTAGCTTTTTCCCCTGGGTTTATTTTTGCAGCAGCTGGATCTACCATGGGAGCACAATTGTTACCCTTGATATATTTATTCCAGCTGTTTCACATTCATCAAAAAGATGTTCTGAGCTGCAGAGATGTTAGTGCTTTGGCCCTAGGGTAAAGGGTTTACTGTTTTCACTAACTTACATGGTTTTGCTCCAGGATACAGACACACCTCGGGAATTTCAATAGCTGATTGCAAGTTCTTATTTGATGAAGCTGTTAGCCTAGAATAATTTCATGGCAAGAAATTAACACCATTATAAACTTTTTAAAAAGTTTTTAAAATATCTGCCATTTGATAAGTGAAGGTAATATGTGTCTGCAATTTATTTAACTCTCCAGTCTATCACATTATCTGGTTTATGTTGGTTTTGATGTCTAGTGGATGTGTGAGGATTGCTGAAGTTTTTGTCAAGTTCAGTAGTCAGCATCACTCTGCATTGAATTACATAGCTACACATTTCATTATTTCTCTTGAAAGGAAGGAAATTGAATAATGAGAACAGTGAGTTAACTTTTGTGAAATATTGCAAAAGAAAGTTTGTTTTCATTAAACACTTGAAACATCTATGCCACTGCAGTTTCCACCTCGTGCACATGCAAATATGTTGGAGTACTTTTGTATTCAAATACCTCAAATAACTGTTTTCCATGCCGCATCTCTTTGAATTACTATGGCATGTTGGAGTTGGGACAGGCTGCATGGGTCAGATAAATTGTTTGATATCTGGTTCAGAAAGGGCTAACTGGCATTCTCATTCGACATTTTAGAATCAGAAGAGTACATGAATTAATTATGAGGTTGGGCTTAAGTTGAGAACTGGATTCTATTGAATTTGTTGGCAATCAAGAGAAGTAAGGAATGTAGCTTTCAAAAACAGACCTGGTCTTTATTATCATAAAGAATTTTACAAACAAGTCTGGAGCAGTCTTTTGAGTCTGTCCTCTGAGTTTTCTCAGCTTGAGGTCTAGAAATATGCTAATTCTGAATTAAGAGAGAATGATGGAATTTTCTGTTACCAACTTAATGGAGTTTTAGGTAAGAGATTCTGATAAAACTGTGAGAATTGGGAGTGCTCTTGTTTGGAACACATGGAAGATGGTTGTGCAAGTTACTTCTTGTTCCATGCACAGAAAGCCAGAACTTGAAAGAAACTTCTACTTTTTTAGTTCTTAAAATAGCCAGCCAGTACTAGGATGGGTACAAAACTTCCTTTGCACAAGTCATCTCATATGAGCAAGCAAGAGGTTAGAATTTGACTATCAAAGACAGTGTTTTCCTTTTTGTTTTCAAGGACTTAATACAAAACATTCCTTTATAATCTATGTAAAAACCCAGGAGGTATTTTGGGGAGAAAAGTATTGGGTAATTATATCTGAGTAAAGTGAAACTGGAATGTGATGCAATTTGGAATTCACCAGTTTTGCTGACTTCATGCAGTGTCATGTAATGGAAACATGGGTCCAAGGTTCTCCTGTATATCAAATATAGAAGGAAAATTAAGATACATTTCTTATTTGTTTTCAGTAGTACTGATATTACCAAGAATGTAGTCTAAGGAGTGTGTCTTCTTGAGCTGTAAGAAGTGTAGCGATACTCAGTAGACAACTGTTTGTGTAATTGGACTTTTTTGGCTTTGACAGTATTGGAGACAGGAGTAAAATTCATAGATGAGGCGACAGAGGATATCAAGTAGTCTTCGTTCCAAATAAAGCAGTCATTTATTGAAGTAGGAATACATAAACAGAATTACTTGAGTAGTCACTTGATTTCTTAAGTTAAACTTTTGGTATTATGGTACTTTAGATTGCAAGATTTTTGTTGTGGCAAAGGCTGTGTGATGATTCAAACACTGGAATCACTTGCACGGTAATGTTAGCAGGTTGTCATAACAGATTATCATTGGCTTGGATGGGCTCGAGTGCAGGTGGATACCAAACAGGAAAGCATTTGTCTGTTTTTTTCTGACTGTAATGGAGGAGACAACTTTCCACAGAAAACAAACAAACAGAAATACCAAACACCTGACCAAATAGAAACTGATTAAAGTAGTATGTAAAGAGATGCCACTGTCAAGAATCTGTCTTTAAACTCGTATTAAAATACTTTCTTTTTTCTCTCTCTCTGTGCTGTTGCTGCCACTATTGACTTGGAACTGGTTGAAATGATTCATTATTTACTTGCTGGGAAGAGTAATAGCATGACTATTTAATCTCTAAAGTGTAATTCACTACAATTTGTAGAATTGATGCATAAAACTGTTCTTAGCAATTTTCTTTATAATAAGGTTTCCTGTAATCAAGATAAGGGAAGAATTTGAAGGAATCTGTATGGGCAGTTAGCAAAGGGAGGTCTTACATTTGAGTGGTTTGATGGACTCTTTGTCTCACTGGGATCTGTGTGATCTAAGGTCTCTCTCATCTTCTCTCCATTCTGCATAGCATGTTGAATTGAGAATACTGGATAAGGAGGAATGTGATAATATTAGGGGACACATTTCAAATTCACAAGAATATTTCTGTAGAGAAAATAAAATAGAAACACAGCTGAATTCAGCTGGCTTAGTTGTATCAGCATTAGTTTTAGCTTCTAATCCAGAACTAGAATATTGCTCTCTGTAATAAAGGTGTGCACTTTTGTGGTCACTATAACTTACAGGATTGTGGACTAGAATTAACAAGAATTCATAAGAGGCTAACTTTTAGAAGTTACTTTAACTGAAAACTATTGAGCTGATTTATTTTATGCCAAATCAAGTGATGATTTACTCAACTGAAAGAGATGTGCTCTCACAATGGGTCAGAAAACAAACAGTAAAACTTTGCACCCATTTAGTAACAGCATGTGAAGGACGATATTCTCACTGTGCCCATTAGCTTACAGAATTTAATAAGCTGGCAAGAAAGCACTGCAGAAATAAAATTGAGATGGGTCAGAAATAACCCTCAACTTCAGAATTATTTTGGAAGCTTAAGTAAAAAACCCACCAACCTCCCTTCCCACCCCAACACTTTAAGCTTTCACACGGCTTTTATCAGTTAGACTGTGAATAATTGAACTTTGCAGTTTGTGAATGGTGGTTTCTTTACTGGTCTATTAATTTTTTTGTGCATCTCTAATATTGTGTGCATTCTGAAATAAACATTTCATATCAGAGAAATAATATTTCACAAGGAATACTCTTGTTTCCTTTCCCATAAACTCTTTGGATTTTTTACCACAGATTGAGAGAATTACTCTCCAAATAAACTGCATAGTCTTTGATCACATAAAAAAAATAAGATAAATCTGTTGGCCAGTCACCTTAGCCAGAAATTATATTTGTCTTTTCATTAAAAGACAAACGTGATGAAGTAGCACCACTAGGAACGGTCAGAGGAAATGTACAGTTTTTCTCTGATTAATTTGTTTTCCAATCAGCAAATTTCATGTTCCTTTTTCCAAGAAGTAAAACAAGGAGTTCAAAAATATAAACCATGGCCACCTTTTAAAACATTAGGTTTTTTATAGTTCATATAAAATTTTATATATTTACATATATGTAGCAATACAAAGTATTAAGTACAAACAGATCCTTGTGTCAATCTTTTGAGGAACTTCACAATTTTAAAATTTAATATGGAGAAACAGATTTATGCTTTTGATTTTTTCCTTTAAAAATAAAATATGACAATGTTAATGTCTGTTTTGAAGTCTTCGTTTTCATTTATCATTTTCTTGATTTTTTTATTTTCAATTTAATCATTTATATTTGCAACTAACCCTTACATCCGAAGTGACTAAAAAAAACCTGGTGTGCATTTGCATGTCTTTTTTCAGTGACACTGAAAATTTTCTGATACTTGGAACGTGAACTTCCTCTTGAAGCATGGACATTGTAAACACCTTTTTGGGAAGTGGTGCCATGGATCCATGCATTGCTCAAACAGCGTTGGACTAGCTGAAATGTAGAGGGGTTTTATCTGTAGGGAAGATGTGGGCAAAGAATTGTGTTTTGTGGGAATTACAGATGTTCAGAGCATAGAAATATCCAAGTTGTTAATGAATGCTTTTTCAGTTTAGATGCAGGGAAGTACACAGAGTGAAATCTTGGCTAACAGAAGCTGACCACAAAATAATAATGCAAATGCCACATTCATGAGTTGCTGTCTTTGAGCCTAATGTCTTTTTTCTTTTGAGCCATGTATGCTTTTGCCTTCTAAATGGTGACAGTTCCTTAAGTTAACTGAGAAAGAAATTACATTTAGGACTTCTATTTCTGGACCTGTCTCTTATGGGCCTGGAGTAATTTCATTTAAATGAATCTTCTCTTTACTATTAACAATTCCACATGCAAGATAAATTCCATTGCTTAATACTAATAGCCTGCTGAGTCTTTTAGGTCATTTCAGTTCACAAGATGCAAGAAGAAAATCTTGCGAGAACTACCCGAGATTTTTAACATTTGCTTAGTGAAACATGTCAAGTTAAAAAATTGTGCTATTGATTTTATTTTTTAAAATTGTATTTGAAGCAAAACAGACTTTTCTAGTCTTGTTTGTGCTTGGTAGGTTTTGCTGCAGTAGGTATTGTTTACTCAGTGTATGAATATGCATGAGAGACTGGTTTTTGTTAAGCTAACTAAACTTACAAAAAATATGAAACAGTTCCAAATATATTTAAAACAGATAAAACATTATTTAAAACATGCTCTGCTTCAGTCATATAGTCAACATTTTTAACTCCTCTGATTGTTTTGTTGTAAAAGCATCCAGGATAGTATGCTTCTAGAAGCGAATTTATTTTGGAGGAGATTGCATACTGCAAGTTCACGTTGACTGACACATGTGATAAGGTACTCGTGGATGGGTAATGAAGCTACTGAGAGCAATTAGGAAGAAGTGGGATAGAGGAGCTTGAACTCCGAATGTAACCCCCATTGAATTTTAGAGGTTAAAAAGAAGTCAGGCAGGGAAGTTCTTGGATCTACACCCCTTCCGTCCATCCTTCCTGCTCCCTGCAGAATGTTTTGGTTGTGGTTTATGGCTTCAAAATTCAAGAAGCCCGTCTCTTGGCTTGATTTGCTGCTGACATTTCACAAGAATAGTTGGTTGTATGAGATAAAAACAAAGACTTCGGAAATATTTATTAATTTTGATCCAAAAACTTCATGACAAGAAGTTCCAGGCCTCTGTTCTCATTTAGTCTAACCCTGAACCACGTTCCAGGTCTACATTCCTCTGTCTTTACAAAGCGTTTTATGTGCTGTGGTTTTTATCAGTGTGTGATGGGCCAATAGTGCCTAAGATCTGCTCGGTGCAAAGGCAGTGATTGCAGATGGCAGCATGAGCAGTGTGTGCGGGAAGGGAGCTGCAGTGGAGAAAAACTGACACACAGCAGGTGTGTGAAGAATAAGCAAAAACATTTTATTATGATAATGATCATGAAACTAAAGGCCCGAGAATGTGAACTATTTTGAAGGCCCCTGACACTTTCATCAGGTCTCTTATGGTACACGCTTGCCATCGTCTGTTCAGCTGCGGAGAGTTTTGAGAAAAAAATGTTAATTCAACACTGCTGCATCTAACAGAATCCTCAAACTTCACATTATCCCATAAAGACTGCGAGCTTAAAAATGAGTGGAAGGTGTAGCTTAAAGTATTTTCTCTCATAGTACCTGGTATCTGTGCATCGTAGCATATGTTTGGGGGTGGTTCATGTTTTGCAGTTAGGTTTGGGAGGCAGGAGTGAGTGCATTACTGAGCCCCACAGGACAGGCTGAATATTTGCTGCAGCCAAGCATGATGAGGATGGGTATATCCTTACATAGCTGGTGCTAAGCTCCACCAAAATAATTTGTTCCACTAATTCTGGTGGTTTTGGGAAAAAGATAAATGTCTGCTCTGTGGCCACAGACCCTACTCAACAGATCTACAGACCCTGTTGTTTCAAAAGACACTTTTCTGTAATTACCAGGGCTGCAGGTGTAAAAGGAGGTCGTCCTGGATTTAGCAGATAGATCTGGCATATTTTCTACTTAGTTTCACCCTACCACAAGGTTTTGTTTGTGTCAGGGACCCACTTAGCATCTGAGTTAGCTCAAGAGAAATGAGCGGTTTGTTTGCAGGTTGATTTGCTGAAAGTCTACAGTAGCTCCCCTGCTAGGAGAGAGGCTCAGAGTAGAATGCAGTTGTGTGGAGCCTGCATGGAGCAGGAGAAGCATTGAGAAACATCCTGTGAGCCCTCCAGCCAAGAGCCAAGCCACTGAGGGCCTCTGTGCTCCAGCAGGAGAAGCTGAACAGGCAGTGGAATAAGAGTTTTATTTCCTACCACATGGTGTGACCAGCTATGGCTCTGGTGGAGGAATGATGTTCAGGTGTAGTGGTACCAGGGTGGTCTCCTGCACCCTCCCAGCTAAACCTTCTCTTTCAAGGAGCCCCAGATGGAGCCAATACAAAATCACAGTCCTGTGTTCCTGCTCAGGAACAGCACAAGTCTCTGCAGGGAATCATTGGGCCTCTTGCGTTTCTCTTCAGTTCTTCCCAGGAACTTCAGTGTAGTGCCCACAGTTTTCAGTTTATTCTCCAGATAATGACTATTGAGATAGCCTGGAATGATGCAGGTAATGAGATCCACTAGTTTGCCAGCAGGGAAATACTTTAAAGCCATGTGTTTAGTGCTACTTATTAGACTAATTAAAAAAATTAATCCAACTGCAGTCACCCAACACATACGTGTATTTTTGCCTTAGTGTATCAGCCTGGCCATCCTGGCTCTGCAGTAGTTGAACACTTTTACCCCATTTGAAAAAACCTTCGAGCTACAGGTGTTTTTCTTTTTCTGTAGTGGGGTTCTGGAAGGTCACTGAAGCATGAAATCCATCCTAATTCAGCTTAGCTGCTAATCACAGAGAGAGAAAGGAAAGTGTGACTGAGTATTGAGTAAATGTCAGTTGGCACCTGTTTTCACAATCTCAATTTGTTTTTCTTCTCACAGCATATTACACCTCTTAATTTAATTTGTGACTGGCCTTTTCTCCTCCCAGCTGTCCGGAGCTGCAGCACACACATTCCAGCTGCTGTTACTGGGGGCTTTGCTCAGCCCAAGGACTGAGCTGAGCAAATTGCCCAAAGTCCCGCAGCCGACTGGGGTCTCGGTGCTCTCTCGCTGCCTTATCTTGCTTACAGCCTGGTAATGCGATTCCCTGGACCTGAAATGGAGTATGCATATTTCAAATACCTTTAAAAAGTCTTTCCCATCCTAACTATGATGTCTTGGGATTAAAATGGACTTTAGGTAACAGAGTGGCCCATTCAGCAGCTTTGCAATAATGATGGTGCTAATGTTGATTTAGGTTTGTTTTCTTGAACAGCAACGTTTTTAATGGTATTTGCAGAAGGGTAGGTTGTACTGTTAGTGTGTCACGTGTAAGGGCTGCATTCTCCTTTCTTCTCATCTGAGAGCACACAAAAAGCAGCAGAACTGGAGAAATCCAACATCCCACCTTTATGCCCCAGAAAAGTCTAAGGCGGTCCCAAAGTGACGTTCAAAGAAGTAGCAAATTTAATTTCTTGGACCTCAGGCTGTGATAGCTTAATCCTTCCTCTCTAGAACAGATATCTTCAAAAATAAGATGCATGGCTGTCTGGCAAAATTAACAGACAGTCTGAAAGATGATGAATTCGCAAGATACAGAAGCCAGTGTTATCTCCAGAGCTTCCTTTTGTAGAAGATCTCAGTGTTCCAGGTCACGAAAGAAGAAAATTGCCCAGCCCTGTTCTCTCTGAGCAAATGTTTCTTGTCTTCAGTCAGCTCTGTGAATTTCTAAAAATTACAGTGTTTGTATGTGGTGGTGCATATTGTTAAATAGGCTGTTAATTTTCTCTGCAGAAGGTAATTGAAGTTAACAGCACTGACTACCACAGAAGCCTGTTAGCTCAGAGTACATCCATCCTGATAAGCTCATTATCTTACAAAACTCATCACAATTACTACTTTGCTATTATTGTTGCAAAAGTATGACTGCTGTTACCAAGTTTAGTTTGGGAAAAGCCATGTATAGTAATACGTCCCTATGTGAAATGATACTGCTCCTTTTGTTCTCTGTAAGTTGTTCCAGAGAGTGAATATGTTACAGTTGTCATTGAATAATAAGTTAGATTGAAAACATATTTCTGAAAATGGGACCTAAATTGAGGAGCTGCATGAAGAATATTTTTTGTGGCTTCATGGGAAAAAAAAATTAAAACCATTTAATTTAGAAGCAATTTTGGTCAGCACAATCTGTGGATGCAGACGGTGTTGGCAGAGCAGTTATCTGAGACATGATCTTGTAGGTGGAAAGGGCAAAGACCTGGATGGAAGCTGTGGCTGAGCTGTCAGCCCTGCCAGCTCGTAGGAACTGGGTATGGAAGCTCTAGAAACACTTTCTTATTTTACTCAACCCCAAAACAATTTCTTTGTTTGTATTAAGGATGGCCTGTTATCATACTTGGTTTCAGCAGGTCATTCTATCAGTTTCTTGCCTCCATGTATCTGTAAAGGCTCCTGATGGGCAAAGGAACTGACATCTAGTACAATGTCACCCCTGTTCTGCACATATTTCATGGCTGTAGGATGGATATTTGAGAAGAAACGATCTTTCAGCCTTCAGGTTTTGATTTTTAGTAAATCTCTACTTGCACATGATGACTAAAGAGGAATTTTTAGAAAAGTCACTCTTGTCACAGCCGGTTACTGCTTGAAGCTTGAAACTTAATTCGTGTTATGGCTATCATCATACAGGTTATTGTAGCTTGCTTTTTCCCCAGGCCTTGGCAAGTGCAATCTTACCACTCCAGAGTGCTGTCACAAATGCTGTATTTTTTTAACTTTGACTATTATGATTTTCTGCTTTCCTGATGTAGCTGTTTTCACAGTACATGGTCTTTCTAGTCCCCCAGAAGCTGTAGAAAGTTACTGTAACGAGAAAAATTAAGAGAGATCCCATAACAAAGTCTGGAAAATCCTCTTTGTCAGTTTTTGACATAGGATATGTAAGAAACCTCCACATACTCACTTTAATTTGCAGTAGCCTTTTTTTTTTCCAAGAAACTGTCTCAGCTTTGCCACTTTATACTCCTTAGACCTACATTCTGTGTAGAGCAAATGTTTCTTCAAGCAAATGTGGAGTGAGAGTCTGGTGCCCTGATGAAGTCCAGTGGCTCTGTTGCAGCTGCAGCTGGTGGGAGACCTGTGTCTGCTCACCCCATCGCCTTCCTAATCCCCGTGGTGCGATGCAGGAGATCCATCTACAGCGTGATAAAGGCTCATTTTCCTGACATTCCTTCTCCCTGTAGTCTCTGATATTTGGCAATATCATGCCAATGAAATGGGAAGCTTCTCTGTGTTTTGAATTTCCATATATTCTCTTTCCTCTCTCCTAGTCTTGCATGTTTGCCATTATAGAACTATCAGGTTGACTATTTTTTAATTTGCCTCCATTTACTTATGTTTTGTGCTGGTTGCCACTATTTTGAGTCAAAAATTCATGTGTGAATGATAAAGCTCTATTTTGGTGGATTTTCATCTAAACTCAGAAAGTGAGGGGGTTGTATAAAAAGTTGGAAGGGATTTCAGACTTCCTGGCAGTCTTCCCTCTCCCTTCCCTCACTTTTTCAGGTTTCTTTCAACCCTTACACTGGACCATGCCCCTTCAAAAAGCATCACAGGGCTGATATTGCAGATAAATTTACTTGTGTGCCTATTGCTGATGACAGAAATGGCTACTAAAACTCTGTCATTTATGGGTCAATCTGTGGATGTTGCTGAATTTCTCTTCCATTCTCTCTGACAAAGGATGCTGCTGCCTAAGATTGGCACACTGAGATAGAGGAAATAAAAGTGAAGCTTGGAAGGGAAGTGAACACTGGGGAAGCACATCTGCCTGATTAGCACTGGTGAGAGTGGGCTGGATTGAACTTTCTAAGATCTTCCTGTCTCCTGATGAACTTCTCTTTTTCTAAGTGCAGAGGAATTCTGTAATAAAACCCCTAAAAACGAAGGCACTTGGCTCTAAAGTAGGATCACTTAAAAATAAGACTTCTCCCTTTCCTGCAGCAAAAAAAGGATGTTGCTATCCTGAGTATTTCAGCCTCAGCACATCTTGAAAAGTCACGAGGAGTAACATCCAAACAAACTTTGTGAGGAGAAGTGGTGCATCCTTTTCCTGCAAGGGATGGAGAAGAAGAGAAATTTGGTGATACACTTCTCTTGAGAGGAGCCATATGTTCAGTCAAGAGAAGCAAGGTTTCCCAGTTAAAACTGCAGCAAGATTTCATACAGAAGAAAATACAGAGATTTCTTTTATCAGCTCTGAATGATTTACTCAAATAAATCAATAAAACAAGACTTCTAGAAGAACTGCCTCTCTGTTCCAGAAGGTCCCTCCTGCCTAGATACTGCAATGTCTAGATGAATTTTTCTGTCTGAAATGAACAGCTCCTGCCCTGTGTTTCTTAAATTGCTCATACACAGCTCTGCTGCCCACCCCGGTGTGGTGAGGGAAGAATGCAGCAGACATTTTACAGTGCAGCCAAATTATCTGAAGCCTCTGTTGCTGAAGGAGATGGCCTGGTTACAATCCTGGTTGTTCTTGCCATGCTGTATGCTTTAAGGACACCATGGAGGACCCCAGCCATATAGTTCCTGTGTTAATTCACTGCCTTGACTTTCTGTGCCCACTTGGATCTTTCTGCATAGCTGAGAATGAAAATTGATGTTTAAGCTCTTTTGATGGCTGTACCTGATAACTGCTGTTTGTTCAAGCTATCTTTATTAAATGCACACCCCCCAGCCTTTTATGATTGAGGTTTTGTAAAAACCAAAAAAACATTTCACCCAATCTGTTCATTGCCAAATCAGAGATTTCAAATAACTGATAATATTTGAGTGCCTTAAGACAGAAACCTGTTCTGTCCTTGTTCAGCTACAAGTGCTTTTAGTAACTGTAAGTGCACTTATTAATAAAGTTAATATTTTATGCAAGGAACCTCTTAAAGAAGTAATAGTTAAATTAATGGATATCTAGTTCTCCGTTTCACACGTGTGCCATCTCTTCCCTGGTGCCAATGATGCTCTTCTAACAACAAGGAGAGAGACAGCTTCCATCACATGTTAACCTTGTTAGCTGAACACTTTAAAAAAGTACTATTTAAGTGTCTATGTGATGTAATTAAATTCAAGGGGAAAACTTTTATTGACTTTTTTGGAAAGCTAAACACAATGGTGGTGCCCCACATTTCCCCTCTCAGAGGTCTGGCTGCAGAGCTTTCTGGCTGTGCAGAAAGAACTAGGCTGCTACTTTTTTCTTTTCTTGTATTTACCAAGAAGGAAGGGTGCTTGTAGCAACCATAACAAACTTCAGAGGAGGGCATTTCCCAATGAGCTGCTGACTGACTGGTTTTAATGACCCTCAGCTTTTCTCTGGGTCATTAACTCTGCTAGGTAGTTATTAATCCCCAGGAAATGTCCTGGGTCTCAGTGCTCAGTGCTCAAAGACAAGACAGTCTCTTCCAGATATTTTTCCTACAAAGCATCCAAAATACACATTCAACTAAATCTTTTTTTTTCTTTATTTCTTTCCAGATGTTCCAGTGTTTTTCAGTCTCCTGGAGAAATCTTCTCTTATCTTAGTGATTTATTTTGGCCTTATGTTGGGATGGGTGGTTTTTGCTATTCCATCTCTGCAGGAGATTGAAGGTTTCCACACCCTTTGGTCTTCAGTCTCACTTCATTAAGCTAACTGCAAATGTCTGTGCACAACATGATGGTGGTTGTGTTTTGGAAAATATAATTTATTGGCCTAATTCTTGCTTTCTGTCCTTTACAGTTACTGTGCTGTACTGTTGCCCAGAGCAACAGCCACTTGCAGAGGATGAAGAGATTGATGCCTTGCAGACAGCAGCACAAACATGTCCTCTGCACGTCAGCAATTAATCCAGTATTTTCAGAGCCAGCAGTTCAGCAGCCACAACATGGCTTGAATTGATGGTCCCTCAGAGAACCAGAAATACTTTTATATTACTTTTGTGTGTTCTTATTTCCCTTAAAAAAATGACTGCTTAAAGCATCAGGAAGGATCTTTGAAAAAACTGAGATGATGATGAAACAGCATTGGCTGCAAGGGAACAGCTAATTCTTGGAGAAAACCCACTTCCACTGCCACCTTTGTAGGTGCAGAAGTACATCAACACACAAAAAGCCTGACTCATCACATGTCCAATGTACAGCGATGGGAAATCCTGACACCGGGCACGCTGCGGGATCCTCCTGGGAAACCTCAGCTTCTGGTGCTGTTTGTGGACAAGCTCTTCCTTTAATGTTAAACATTTTGAAATCTTGAACATCGGAAACGGTTTACTCCTACCTGATTAGACTCCTGTAGAGATTGATCTCTGGGGTTTACATGCAGTTTGCAAGAGGGAGTTCTTTTGCAAGAGGTCCTAGATCTGGAGAACATTTCTGGGCTGCAAAATACCAAATTATGTGAAGGATTGCATGTGTTCCAGTAACCCCTCCAGAAAGCACATGCACTGGCAAAAGTTATAACCAGGCCTGTGGCTGTGACGCCTGTAAAAGTTCCCAGTACAACTCCTTTCTGTGACACGCTTCTGTGTCTTGATGTGACTCTGTCTGCACCCAGGACCGTGGAAGAGCAGAATGGCCGAACTATCCCAAAATGCACAGAAAAGCCATGGAAGAAGAGTAGACCTGAGGAGGGAAAAATCATCCCGGACTTGTGTTTCCTCCAGTTCAATAAGGATCACAGACTTTCCTGTGGCAAATCTCCCATTTCCTTCCCTGAGTAAGGTGTTGCAGGTGGGACTAGACCCTGTGCAAGAAGTAACTTGTGGCTCTATATTTGTCGGAAATGATTCTCATTTTCTCTGCAATCCAGGGCTGAATTGCTTTGTAGTGTGTTAAATATTTTCAAATACCTATTAAAAAAACCTTTTTGTGTGTTCAGACACCTAGTACTTTTGTATTAGTCTAGGTTCTTCCAGGAAGAAAAAATCACGGCATCCTTCCTGTACAGAGCTCTTCTGTGCTCATTTTGTGAGGTAGGTAAATCGCACCTCCAGTAAAGGAACAAAAGCTTTCCATTGCACATACTTCCACTTAAAAAGTTCTGCCTATAAAAACAGGCCTATGATCAGTTCCTCAGTCTTAAAAAGTAATTATAAATAAAAGGACAGTTGCAAAATAATTCTACCTACCAAGAACAACTTTTAAAATGATATTGTTTTCAGTCAAAACACTCAACTTTATAATATCTTAATCTCTAGAGATGAGAGTATTTTCCTTTTCTTTTGATTTTGTTCCTATAATAAGCCTGTAGCTGCCAGTTTAAAATTGAGTAGTTTTGGGTTTTTTTCCTTCATTTATCCTGCAGGCCGCAGGTCGCAGTCTTGCGGCAGGAATCTGGCTGAAAATGGCACAAGTATGAAACAAGATTGCCACCTTCTGGAAAGACCGTGGAAACTGAGCTGAATGGGATGCTTTGCATTTGGGGATTTTTTTTTTAAAAAAAAACCTAACTGCATGGCTGGTCGCAGACTGAGTTTCTCCACCCTGATGAGTCTGTAATACCTCAGGGAGAGACACACAGGAAGCCACTGCAATCACAGTGAGGTTGTTCATTACCTTTAGCCAACTTTGCTCCTACTAGAAAGCTCTAGAATACACAGGGTATAATAAACAATTTAAGCATAGTTCGTAATTATAGATGTGGGAAATACAACTAGTTAGAGTTATCTTTTCAGCCTGGAAATGGAAAAAGGATTGTGGCACCTCAAATATTCCTGTCAGGATAAGAAAGAACTAATACTTCATATTTGATTCGTTTAAATTATCTCTTGGACAATATAATGGTAAGCAATGTGGATGTTTACCTGTGACACTTCTTTTTTTTTTCAGAATGTTTTTTAAATTCCCAATTTAATGCCTGGAAATTAATCCAGCAAATATTGTTTTAAGCACTGTGATAATAGCTCAGTGTTCAATGTATGTCTGCAAGGGTAAACATGAAGTATATTCAGCTCCAAACCAAAGGTGACTTCTTTAAACAGCAGAAACTGCAATATCAGAACTGAAACACTTCACTGACCAGGTAGTCCAGTATTTTTCCAGTGGAGCAAGCAATGTCCCACTTACTCTCCAACTGCAGACACTCTTTTTAAAGACATAAATCAGTCCAAAGAAAGTGAGGCTACAGATCTTATGACATGCTATCTTATAATCGAACTATATCCCAAATAATTTTAAAGGGAGTATTTTTCAAAGGTGCCTGGCTGGGAGCACCATGGGTGGAAAGCCCTTCTGTGGTCCTCTGCTTCAGTGGGTGCCCTTGACTTGACCACATGCACGGGTGACAGAGCCAGTCCTCTCCTGCATGTCGAATTACGTTTGTGCTGTTTTTTGGCTACTGATTCTCACTGTGACTGATCTCTCCCCTAGGACACAATAACAGAGATAAGCAACATATTTGGCTCTTTGCACTTTTTGCACAGTTTTTATAAAAACATAAATTA
Source organism: Mesitornis unicolor (assembly GCF_000695765.1). NCBI lineage: Eukaryota > Metazoa > Chordata > Aves > Mesitornithiformes > Mesitornithidae > Mesitornis > Mesitornis unicolor. The sequence continues at coordinate 24,089 of NW_010170757.1, read as the reverse complement.
ATCTTTCTGACTTGTCTTGAAGGGTCACACTTACTGTCAGCTGCTTTCTGACATTCACTTTTGCTATACCGTAACAGTGCAAAGTTATTTATGAAGACTTGCTTTCTTGAATGCTTTTTTCAACTGAAAGGGAAGAGCAGACAGATTGTATTGAAATTGTATAGACATACATTCAAACTAAGGATAAACCTACTTAGCCAAAGTATATGAGAAGTGGCTAAACGCTGCATAGTTCAAAAAAATAGGTAAACTCCATTTACCTTAACTGGCATCTGAATATGTTATTGCATTGTATTTTATTTTTACCTCTTCCATTTATTTTGCACCTGTACAAAAAATTGTATGTGATTGTAGGTTACGTCATCTCAAGTGAGCTGAGCTTGTATCTACCACATACAACTGATTGAAGTTCTCTTACAGTGTTACCCTGCAATAAGGAAAAGCTGCAGAAGAAAACCTACTCATGAAAGAAACCTTTTTGGTGGGTACTTTGTTAATGAAGTCCAGAAAACAGAGGTAGAAATAATACTGAGGGTGCTAATTGCTTACTGCTTATTAATGAAACAGAGAAAAAGACAATTCCCAAGCTTTTGGAAGCTGGACACTTTGAGTGCTCAGAGGGGACCCTGGTTTTATCTACAGTTGTTGCAGAAAACTGAGATAGCCTCCTTCTGCAGTACATGTAACATGTGGAAGGTGCTGGGTAGTGCGCTGGCTGAAAGTGTCCTCAGTGTTGAGGAGATCGAGCATGATACTCTAAAATGTGTTTCAATTAACTCTGTAAATGCATAAAATAAGCACTTTAAAACCTTTCTTTGAAAAAGAAACAGTTCAGCTAATGGTTCATTGCAGATACTACTTCGAATTTAAAAAGATAAAAACATCCCCATCCTACAGTTTTAAGTGATTATGGATTTGGCTGAGGAGATGGAGCCACTGACACAGCATGAAACAGAACAAAATTTGCCCAGGTTTGTGTTGAATGGATTGAGTGTTGTGTCGGAGGCTGTGAGGGCTTGTGGGTGGTTTGCGTGACAGGGACATCCAGTCACACTGTGACAAGGTTGCAGCTGAGGGGTTAAACTCACGCTTGCTCTCTTAGGTACAGCTGGTTGTGTGCAGCTATGGCAGGGCAAGGCTCACATACCCTCTTTCCTTCCCAAGGCTGGGTCAAATAGCTGAAGGGTAGATATATCTGCCGTTATTTATCTGCTGGGAGTTGGACTGAACAGACCAACTCATTTACCAGAGGTCGTTGTGAGTGTTTTGCAGCTGTCTCAGTTTCATCGCTGTTTCATCTCTGAAAGGAAGACTTCAAACTCTCCACCATGAGGAGCTTCTAAAGTAATGCATTAACTCCGATTAAACTCAGAGCTCGTTCTTCCTTTTACAGGATTTTCTTGGTGAAACTGCAAAATGAAAACGTGTGCCTGGAGACAGACATATAGCACCAAGCACTGCTGCTGAAAATTTGAGAAGAGCTGCCAACTAATTAACACATCCAAGCAGCTCAGCTTTCCTGCTGCGTTACAGCTGCAGGGGGACTATTCAGGGAGTCAGCTGTGAGCACAGTGGTGCTCTGTGCCTTTTTCTAAACTTCTGATATCTGAGCAAGTGACAAACTGGAAGAAGAAAACCAGTCAAATAAACACTTTTAAAGGACCTCAACAATCAGAAGCACCCTTTCCCATGAATATTAATATATGTTTTTTTTGAAAAGGCCCCACATGGAAACGCTGGAAAAACATTTAATACAGAAGGGACGATTTAACAGGGATTTTCGATGTTAATATTTATGATTCTGACACCTTCTAACAGTCAGATTTATCCCATCTTCTGTTTCAGCACCTGAGATCCAGATTTTCAGAAGCAGTCAAACTGGTAAGAGCCTTTGAAAACATCATCCTAAAGAACTCCTGGTCATTAGGAAACCCAGTACATGATTTACTCTCTGAGCAAGGCTGGAGTTTGTTCCCTGGACTTTATGGGAAGTCTGGGACACACATGTGAATGGACCTTTCTTGTCCTTGATGCACCAGTTAGATATGAATCATGGCCCTCATAAGCCCTCACAAGAGCTTGTGCACCTCCTCCCTAGGTGTGGGGTACCTGGCAGATCTGCCCTGGCACTTGGGCCTCTCTTCTTCAGGTCTCACCTGCAGCAGCCTCTGGCATTAGCTCTATTTCGTAGCTAGACCACAGTGTGTTCCTTGTGCATACAGGCCCTTTCTCCTGTGGAAGTGGACAGGAGCTTTATGGCAGAACCTGTCCATGACTTTTTTGTCAAGGAGAAGACTCCCATGGGGAACAGGCACTGGCCTTTCACAGACAATCATTGAGGCTTTGCTTGGATTGAACAGTGCCACAGCTGTTTCTTATTCTGGTTTTCTTTTGCCTTTTCCATCTCCATGGGCTGGTGTTGGGGACAGACCATGCCAGCACCTGGCTGCACCTGATGTGCCCACAGCCTATGGACATGCTGGATGGATCTCCAGGAAAAGTAATCCCTTAGGCATGCTACAGAACCAGCACAGACATACAGCAGGGGCTGCTGCTCTCCTTTGCCATCAAAGCAAAACCAGCTTTTTCTTTCCTCCTCTCTCTTTCTAATCAGCCTTGTGAGTCGTTGACTTACTGACCAAACCAACCTTAGAGTTCAGACCGGGCTTCAGAGCAGTCTACTGCACCACCAGTGTTATTGAACGCTTCAGTGAGGAACCCTTGGGCTGACACATCTGCTCTCTTTTAGTGTGTGGTCCTCGGTTGTAAGCTCTGGGTGTTGTGTCCCACATTATTAGTTCTTCAGATTAAGAAAAGTCAGACTCCATCTTCAGTTCCCCTCATTTTCACATTGTTTTCTCAATAAAGATAAGCAAATCTCTACTAGATGGGCTATTGCTTTAAGTTTTAGTAATCAATGATGAAATGGTTACAAAATAAGTATCATGTATTATTATTACAGCTCAGACTCCACAAGTGAATATTTAGAAATGGATAAAATTTTTCGCTGCCTTAGAATCTTTATTATTTTTCCTCCAATATTTTCTTCACAGGAAACTCACACAAAGTAGAAATACTTTAAGTGAAGCTTCCAACACACTTTTGTTTTCCTTTCCCCCTCCTCCATGTTGTATCTTTTGGTTTTATGTGGTTATATCACCATTCAGAACATTATAAAGTGATGTATGTATGTGCTGCATTTTGTGGCTTTGATTTCCAGTGTCTTTCTGAAAAATTGCTCTCTTGCTGATGATGACAAAAGATGTCAAGTTAAAACAAAGAAAAGCTCTTTAAAAAGGCTTTAAAATATAACATTATTTTCAGACATCTGCCACAACTGTTGGAGAAAATGCTTTATAGTCATTATCATGGGACTGAAAGACTCATAGTGCCACCTAGTGAATAAGGAAAAATTAGCAAATTTCTACAACCCTCTACTCAGTGAATTTACAGCTTCTACAATTAAATGGTAAAGTATAAAAGAGTAGCTTTGAGAAGTAAATATATTTTCCTTTGATTTCAAGCCTGAAATTCTTGGACTTTAAATAACAGACTCTATTTATCCTTCCATGAAAAAGCTTGTCTATTTGGCAAAGTATTGCTACAAGGTGATGTACATCACATCACGGACTGTTTTTTTCAGAGATGTAAGTTCCCATGAAGCCTGTGCGAGTTATTTTTCATGTCATCTTTGAAAAGTTTCCCACTCTGGGTCTGTATAAACTTGTTTTATGCTCAAGCACGCACACAAGGGTAGCATGTGCATTTAATGCTGTTTCTGAGTGACAATTTCACTGGCAGGATTTAGGGATATGACAACAGGAAATCAAGTGCAGCTGGACTTTTTTCTGAGTTTGGTTTTGTGTGTGTGTGTGCGTGTGTGTGTGTGTTGGTTTGTTGGGTTTTTGTTTGTTTGTTTGTTTTTTTAAGAAAAAGGAACTTTGAAATCTTAGGTTTTGCCTCAAAATATTAATCCATCTGTTGTATCTATCATCTCCAAGGTGATCTGGGGGACTGATTTCTGTTCTTCAAGATACTGCTTTTAACATGATGAAATCCTGAGTGATTTCAGGCACTATCTTGACTACTAATGACATGCTCAGCTGGTAGGGTAAACAGAAACTGAGTTTCTCTGTTGTAGCCCAATAGTATAACTTTGCACAGAGATAGGCACTGTAAAGCATTAGGTCTTACACACCCACAGAAGACATATACAGGATACTCAGTGTTTTACCTTTCTTCTATATCACAACTTAGGTAAATGCAGAAAGGTTTTTGAAGGTACTCCCTTTAAAACAGGCACACACAAAAAAAGAAGCAGTTCAATTACCATGGAAAGAAAAGCAAGAAAAAGATATTGCTTCTCTGTATTTGTCAGAAATGCTTTCTATATTTTTGGTTTGTTTTTTTTTTCTTTCATCTATTTAAGCCATCTGAAATACATCAAAATAGTTACTGGAAACAAGAACACTTACCATCAATAACCTTGGTGTGTCACACTGCTTCCTTTCTGCTTTGATGTGTTTGTCTTTTGCAAGAAGAGAAATTCTTACAGAAGTTTTTCTTTGTAGTTTGACTCCATTTGTTTGAATTATTTAGGGAAAAAAAATCTTTATTTCTTTCTTGCAGTTTTTGTTGATTTTGGTAGTAATTGCTGTCATACTTATATCGTTGTTCATATGCTAGGAGCTCCCTGCCTGTAGTTGAGTGCAATGACAAGCTCCCTTGTGGCCAGGTACATGCTGACTGGACCTCATTGCAGGTTGGCTCTGGTTTAGTTGTCTATTATTATTGTTTCTTTTTTCCCCTCCCTTGCTCTGAACGGATCTCTTTGGTTAGTTCTACTGGGACATGAAGGTCTGTGATTGCTCTGCTTGGCAGGTCTTTCTCAGCCAGAAATAATGGAGCAGACTCTGTTCTGAGTGCCTCAAAAAGCACTTCCAGGCTGGATGAAGCCCTTCTTGAATGGGGCCGTGGCAAATTGTTGTAGAAAGGAAGTGCAATAAGGGAAACATCAGCCTGAGCTCTTACATGCGAGTCTTCAGGAAAACCACCCAACAACAGATGCACAGTCTATTGCTGACCTCCAAGGACAAAACCTTGCACATTTAAGAGAAAAGTGCTTTGGTGACTAATGGAGCCTTTTAAGTAACATCCTCTCCCGGCACTGGAGAGCGGCCATTTCAGCTTCATCAGAAAACTGCTTCTGAATTGTATTGTAACACTGATAAGTAATCCGTTCAAAGTACGAAAAAATTCTAAAGCCTTCAAAAGGGTCTCTGAGCTTTTATTTTATCCATACTGAGTTGTGTGTAGAAGAACATGAGCACTCTGAGTGTGCTAAGAATAGTGAGACCAATCTTGTGTTGATGCAGCAATAAACACGCTGACAGGTATTCTATTTTCTAGGAGTCCATTCTGTTTAATGCACTAAATCATGTTCCTACTAGGTGAAATTTCAGATAAAAATAAAATAAAATAAGCAGGAATCTAAAGTTCAAGTGGCTTGTTGTTACCTTAATAATACTGCATTGTGAATAATGCGCATTTACTTTGATATTACCAGGATCTTTCATATCACAATCATGTAATACTGACTAGTCTGACCTACTAATATATATTATGGGTGTGCTCCTCATAATTTTTCCCCTTCAATGTGTGTATGTTTAGGGTGTAACAGGAAGACAGTGGGCTAGAATGTCTTAAGACTTATTCAGAGTTTCAAAACGAATGTAGCATTCCAGGTGCTGTTGAGTTAATGATAGTTTCTCTGGGCTAGGGAGACAATCTTTTGTGTCACATCCCTGTCTTAAATATCCCTCCTATGCTCCCATTCTTGTCTTTTATACATTCCCAACTTATTAACAGTCAAGAAAAGTAGTGTTTGAGCAGCTTCCCATCACAGCTGCATAGAGAAGACCTCATCTGGCAAGGGCGAGCCCCTTCATGGTTCCAACACTCAGAGCATTGGCTCTTGTTTCTTCCCCTGCTTGGTCTGGGTCCATTCTGAAGGAGCAGGTCACTCACCAGTACTTGTTGCAGGTTGGCTTTTAATGTTGACTCTGCAAAAAAACACTTCATGCAAAAAGAAATAAAGAAATAAATATATAAATAAAGTTAGCTGTTAATATGTTTGAAATGCTCTAGCATGTTTTGCCAGTCTTGCATTTTTGGGTCTATTGGTAGCTGAAGAGGCACTTTTGCTTTCTGTGCCCTCTGTCTTTCAATTTCTGTTTGATTAGATGTGGGCGGGCTGTCTTTTTGGAAGGGAGAGGAAAAAAAGACTCTCAATAAGCCTTCAAAGCTATTTGATTTTTGTCCTTTCCAGCTGAGATAGCTATCTTTGATCTTAAACAACTCAAGTCATATGGCAACTAGTGACTGCAGTCATTCTTTACTATGAGAAATATACTGAGGGTCATGTATTTCGGGCTACTGTAGGCACCTTGCTCCAGTACAGTTCAGATGGTCAAAATCACAAGCCAAAATTTTCAAATGCAGTGCAGATGGGTATAGATATTGACTATGCATAGCTACAAATCATCACTTAGGCTGATGCAACTGCAATGAAAATTTGATTTGGTTCCTTACCTTTGACTTGTATGCTAGCTACAGCTGAGATTTCTGTATGCCTTTCTTGTTTATATGCAGTCTGTATTTCTTTTCTGAGTGAAAGAACAGGATTATGTTTTTGTAGTTGTGCACTTTCTTATTTGCTCTGCTGAAGATGGTGTCAACAATGGCAGCATATATAGTTCAGACTGACTTCCCTGACCAGCTCTTATCAAGCTGTGCTTATGATTTGACATTCAGTAAGTGCTTTCATACACAATATTCATAATAATTCTCAGTGACTCTTGCTGAGAGACTCAAGAGATATTCCCACTCTACCAGGATTTGCAGGGAGATGCTGGGAACATTGGCCATGAGCTGGCTGACTCGTGCCATGTCCCAGCTGAGGTAATGTCCCTGCTGATGCCATGTCCATGTGTGCCTTACACCAGCTGATGGCTGAAAGATAACTCCTTTTTCCACTACTACATGGCATTATGTCTTAATGAAAGAAATGCCGCATGACTTTTTGTGCTCAGTTTTATCAGCACATCTTTTCATTATGTTCTAGCAACTGGTTTGTTGGTTGGGGTTTTTTTGTTTTGTTTTTGTTGAGGTTTTTGTTTTGTTTGTTTGTTTGTTTGTTTTCCAACTGGAACCTGTATTTTTTTTGTATTCTGATCCAAAGTACCTATTCAGTTAAAGGAGGGGTGTTATTACTATGCCTCACAATGTGGGGGAGACTATATCTCAGATACTTTATTAGTAGGTAATTTGCAGCCTTAGGTTTGAAGCTTGGCTATCTAATGATGTGCTAATGGATAGAGTTGTACTTTCTAAAAGTTTTCATTCAAAAAAGATGTGTGTTTGAGAAGTTTACTGGGTGGAAAAGATGGCTTGGGTACTAGAACACATACCTTTGAAGTGAAGTCATCCATTCACACATCTAGTAAGCTCTTGAAGGCTAATATAAAATTGCATCTAGTTCCAATATAACCTTGCTTCATTTTGGGAGAAGGTGGGAAGAGAAAGGAAAACTTACACAAGGAGCAAAGAAGAAAATTTATGCCTTCAACTGACAGAGCCTTGGCACAGTAGGCTAACTTCAAAGTGTACTAATACTCTCCAGAGATCAGTAAACATGATTAATATATAGTTTGTGGGATATTTTTGTGTGTGTGTGAAGTTACATAGACTTCTAAAAACAAAAACAACTTTTATATTTGATGTCTAATGCATTCCAGCTGGTGGAGTGTGTATTAATGTGTTCCTATTAAGGACCAGATTAGGAACATTACACACATGCTGAGTAGTAACTTAGGCTGCAAATAGCACAATAGTGCTGTTCTAATGAGGAAACCATCATCATATGAGTTTAAATCTCCTATATTAGTATGTTCAGAAAAGGAGCAACATGCTCCTCCAGGTTTTCTCTTCTATGCCACAGCTGTTGGCCGCCTTTAGCAGACAGCCTGGGGAACCATGAAGCTCTGATACTAGTTTTTATTCTGTGATGGGTCTGATCTGTATCAGACTACGTGGTCTATGCTACTCATGCCCGTGTGGCTTTACTGGAAATTCTTTCCCAGAACCCACTCTTCCTTTGTGCATCTTAATTTAGCTTAATGGATGTTACATCTCATCAGCAGATGCTATGAGCCTAGAGTGACATACTGATAGGTCTTGTGTCTCATTTGGTAATCATGCTCTGATTCAGGTGTCCTAAGTCATCTCTTCTTGTGCCTTTGCTTTCTTTAAATGTCAAAATTTCTGGGTTTTGTGCATTCGCATTTTGTATCGCAGAATCACAGAATATTAGAAGTTGGAAGGGACCTCGAAAGATCATCCAGTCCAACTCCCCTGCCAGAGCAGGATCACCTAGACTAGGTTGCACAGGAATGAGTCCAAGCAGGTTTTGAAAGTCTCCGGAGAACGAAACTCCACAACCTCTCTGGGCAGCCTGTTCCAGTGCGCCATAACCCTTACAGTAAAAAAGTTTTTTCTCATGTTCAGATTGAGGAAAAATGGGAGCATTGCTCCCATTGCCCCTTGTCCTGTCATTGGACATCAGAGAGAAGAGCCTGGCTCCTTCCTCCTGACACTCGCCCTTTACAAATTTATAAACATTAATGAGGTCACCCCTCGGTCTCCTCTTCTCCAAGCTAAAGAGACCCCGCTTTCTCAGCCGCACCTCGTAAGGGAGATGCTCCACTCCCTCAATCACCTTTGTGGTATGTGCTGGACTTATTCAAGCAATTCCCTGTCCTTCTTGAACTGGGGGGACCAGAACTGAACACAATATTCCAAATGCGAACTTTGAAGAGTCTCTGGATATTTTTAGAGCAGTTAAACTCCAGTCCTTGTCCCATCTAGCAAACAGTATAATCTGTGCTGTTCTGTTATTGCTGGCCTTTTGGCTGGTACAGAAACCTGGTGTTTACAAATGACCATGTCATCTTATTTTTTAAAGTAGAGGGGAGGGCAATATGGTTAATTGTATTTTCTTCCTTCCCACATTTCTCCCTGAAATTATTCCTACCAAAGCTATATACAATTAAATTATAAGGTTTCCCTGTTCCTCCTCCTCCTCCTATTCACTGCAGCTGTTGAACAGTTGGCAGCCAGCTGTAGCTTAAAAGAAGAACTTTAAGGGTGTTTGAGATTTTCTGCTGGCATTGTTGCCAGCTCTGCCTGCAGCCCCACTCAAGTTTGTGGGGCTCTGTGCAGGATATGTGTGCTCCCTTTGCCCTCTCTGCTGCAGTTGCTGTGAGCCTGGAGAACACAGCCTTTTCCTACTGTTGTATAAACTACCTTGGCCAGTCTGTGTCAGCTCTCCTTTCATCCACTGGCATTGTCTGGCATGGTCTATGAGTGAATGCTGTGAAAGGTACTTTAATTTTCTTCATTCAACCTGAGCCTCCTTTAGTGGCTATCAAATGTATGACATAAACGTGTGTAAACCAAACACTCAGATACTGCAGATCTCAACCTGAAGTCCACAAAACACCTGTATGAAATGTGCAAAGAATTAGCTTGTTATGTAGTATGGATTCTCCCCTTCATCTTAAAAAGCAAGGTAAATTTTCATCTTTGCTGATAGGAATGTGGTGCAACTAATGTCTATATCAGCAATAAAGACAGGGTCATCTCCCTTGTGGGACTATTACTTAGAACAAAGCACTTTTCAGATGGAAACCTGCTGTGGCTGTGAATGCCCAAGAGAAACAGAGCAGGTGGTTCTTGCAGGGGTTTCAGCCTGCTCTTCACCACTCTGTTGGGCCAGTCGGTCAGAGTGGGAAGACTGGGATGCAGCCTTTTGTGGCCACATCCTGCCATTGAGGATGTCAGGATGAGATACCACTCTCTTCACTTCACTTGTCCACCTAATGGATCATGAGTGGAGGAGGCTGGAGCTCTCCTGTTATGACATTTACATCAACATTACCAAGGGAAGATATCCAGGGCTGATTTTCTGGAGGAAAACCCTTCTTCATTAGGCTGAAAAGTGGGATTGCTGTGGAACATGGCTTTCTTGCAAGATGGAGAGAAATGACTTGGGGTGTCTCCAATGCTGTGGAGTTACCAGTATTTGTGAGGATTTAACTGATGTTAGTGAGGTATTACGTTGGGATTTTTATTTCTGATCCATGGCATGGAGTTAAAATAACAAAAGCACTAAGTACTTGCAAGGATTTGGGTTTGCTACAGTTGATTTTATTTTGAGCCAATTGCCGAAATTTGTAACTATATTTTTTAAATATATTTTTATTGTGCTGTAATTTGACCATGGATCAGAATAATAAAACCCTGTTATACAACGTTCTTGGCAGCATGTTTGTGCTGGAAATCTGTTTAAGATCCATTCAGTATGCTGAAATCTCATGAAAGTTGGGTGCTTTACTCAATAACAACAGACAATTAACTCAGAAGCTTATACATGCAACCTTTTCCATTGGGTTGCCTTGCTTGGGATTGCACAAGCAACAGAGTGCATCAGGTTTTGTCTCAACATACTGTGTGACCAGTATATGTGGAATGAGAATATATAGGGTTTCCACTGGGGACATTCAGCTCTAGAATAGAAATATTAATCCTTTCTAAAGGTTTATTCAATTCGTATTCCACCAAAACCATAGCAATTTGGAGTACAATATTTGTGTGATCAACAGCTTCTTGTTCGTTGGAATTCTTCTCTTGAGGATAGACCTAAAAGCCCCAGGGCACTATTGGATGGGGAGAGAGCAGGCAGTGAACTTCTCCACAACCACCAGGAATCTCTTAGATAGAAATCCATTCCCCTTTGCCATCTGCTATACTAATCTTGATCTGAAATACCTTAAACTGTCCCAGGTTCCAAAGAGTTAAATAAAAATTAAGATGTTTTCATTAAGGGTTTCCCCCCACTAGACTTCACAGTACTTTATCAAAGAGAAATACCACAATGAGCTAAATATTTTGGAAGACATTTTTCCTCTGGGAGAGAGACATTTACAGAAATTCCGGACATGAAAATGTCAAATGTTACTCATCCTTTCTGTGGTTTTTTTTCCTTTTTGAAGTATGTTTGCTTCCACTTGGTAGCTGAGAGTGTCACTGCTTGTTATTTGATATGTGGAACTGGGGCACACAAAAAGATGACTAATCCCGTTTACTGGAATTTTACAGTTTTCACCAAAGCCACAGTTTCCATTTCAAGCTTTATAGTAACAGCAAAACACCAATTGGCAAACTGACTTCTGTTATTGTTGTAGTAAATTAATATAGATTGCTATTACAGTAAATGGGTCCTTTTTGAAGATTGCTTCTTGAATTGAAAATAAACTTGCATTTAAATATTTTATGAGAGGCAGTTTATAGTAACTACGTATACAGTAAAGAAGGCTCCCTGTTCTTTGCTGAGCAATACCCACTAGCATGTTGAATCTTCTTGTAAATACACAGCCTTGCTCTCTTCCTCTTCATCCCTGCTCTCTTTTCCTCTTTAATTTCATGGTTTCAAGACCAATGATTTATATCTAGGCTGAAATTAATTTCTTGTTATAGCCATATGACTCATACTTATGAGCGAAAACTACATGCATCCCTTGTACTTTGAACAATATTTGCTTAACCTTCATCAGATCTCGAGGGAAAAAGAAAACTGCAGAGTCACTGTCTTAAGTTGTTCTTTGCAAAAGCCTTTTCTTTCAGTTTCTCTAATGCTTCTACTGCAGCGGAGTTTCTAAAGTAACAGCAAGCAAGTCTTCAAAAAATGATCTGAGCTTATTATGACAAATCTGATTACCTTTTTTTTAAAAAAAAAGTAATTTAATTCTAAGGTAGCCATCTGCTTGCATTCCAGATCTAAACCCCTTTCATTTGAATCACTCTGCTGGCCCTTTCTCACTAGTCTCAGCTCCTGCTACTTTTCCCTCTTTCCGTTTTTACTCCGGTGAGTTCCAGTGAGTACATTGTGTCTCCTTCCATCTTACATTCTTCATAATACAATTATACCCCAACTTACAACCTCCTCTGAAGTGGGTTGATACCAGAGGGTACAACTTTGGGAATAACAACACAGATGTAAGAATATTAAAATCATAAAATCATAGAATGGTTTCGGTTGGAAAAGACTTTTAAGATCACCAAGTCCAAACACCGATCCAGCTTCACTAAGTCTGCCACTAGACCATGTCCCTAAGCACGACATCAACTCATCTTTTAAACACCTCCAGGGATGGTGACGCCTCCCTGGGCAGCCTGTTCCAGCACTTGACAACCCTTTCAGTAAAGAAATTCCTTCAAATATCCAACCTAATTCTCCCCTGGCACAACTTGGGGCCATTTCCCCTTGTCCTATCACTAGCTACAAGGGAGAAGAGACCAACTTTCACCTTGCTACAACTTCCTTTCAGGTAATTGTAGCGGGCGATAAGGTCTCCCCTCAGTCTCCTTTTCTCCAGATTAAACAACCTCAGTTCCCTCAGCTGCACGTCATAAGATTTGTGCTTCAGACCCCTCACTAGCTTTGTTGCCCTTCTCTGGACATGCTCCTGTATCTTGAAGTCCTTTTTGTAGTGAAGGGCCCAAAACCAAACACAATATGATGTGTGAGATCAGATATATGTAGAAATAAGATCAGGGTTGCGTACTCTTTGCTTTATTGCAAATCCTGATATTTCTGAAATCTCCAGCTGTTGGGGGTTTATCACCTGAGGACCTGACCTGGGTGAAGCTAGGGAATCTAACTAAATCAATTCTGAAGGACGGAAATCACAAGTCTTGAAATTTCATGGTTTTTAGACCAAATCTGTGATCAGCCCTGATTATATGAGATCTTTTTCAATGCTTCATGGATTTTTCTCCTTGTCTTCCTGAAAGTGAGTCTGCGTAGCAAAGTCTCCCTGACTCCTTTTTGTGATGTAAGTACAATTTATTTTGGGGACTGGTAGAGTCTTCTTTTAGATGGAATCAGAAAAAGGAACTACCAAAGCAGAGAGGATAATGGAAAACTTTGGAAATAAATGAATAATTGAGCTAATCAGCATTGGGAAGAAGATTTCTGTTGTGAATTTATCAGACTCTTGAAGACTGAAGTCCCCTCTTGTTGGCAGCACTGGGATGATTTTCAGTTTCTTGAGACTGGATACTGGTTTTGGTCATGTACCAGTTCCATGTTGGGATCACACAGGCTGCCTGTGCAGTCTGAACTGCTCTGGAGATCAGAAATGTGGGATGTCACCATGGCAGATACATCCAGGCATGGCCTATCTGCAGAGGTGGCGGATCAGACCAGGGTTTGCCACACCGTGGTGCTAATCCCACCCCATCTCTCAGAGGTGAGGGCTTGGTGGTAGCAGCACTCGGTGTGTTGTGCTCAGGGCTGAGTCAGTGCCAGCCAGCCTGGTGAGTCTGGGCACAGGGTTCAGTATCCTCCGAGTACAGCCAAACTCACCTGACTAATGCTTTGTTTTG
>NW_010170757.1:0-10552 GCF_000695765.1 Mesitornis unicolor | reverse complement strand
TCTTTCCCATTTCCTCTCCCACACGATCCTGTGTCCAAACTAAAGGTCAGATCCTCATCTGGTTTAAATCATCATGGCTGTGCTGATTTAATGCTTACGTATACTAACTAATGAGCTGGAAATTTACGACTCGCACTGTTATACAAGTGGATAGAGACTCATGGCACTGGGGTCATCAATGACAACGTGAGTAAGGATGTTGAGACATCTTGGAGTTCCAACTCGTGACGTCCATAGCTGAGAATTTGGAAAATTACTCTGCCATACTCTTTGTGGGGGCCTAGGGTTCTGCTTTCAGTTAGATTTCAGCTTTTTATAATAAACTCTGTCTACTCCTACGCCATTCCTGCACAAGCCATTCTGCAGCATAGCGCTGCTAACGAACCAAACATGGCCAGCCCCAGGCCCCAGACCTTACTTGTAAAACCTGTATTTTTTTAAATGGCAACCAACCTCAAAGCCCTTCTTGTTCATAAGTCTAGTGAGACACAACAGAGCTGTTCTTGCAACAGTGCATTGTGAGCGGCATCAGAAACTACCATTGATGCCAGCATAACTCTCTCCTGAGTTAAACACTGAGGGAGCAGTGGATGAAACTGGGAGCTGTGCCACGGCAGTGGATTGTCAGCAGCTGAACTGCTGTCTGGAAACAGAAAATGTATTTTCACATCTTCTGCTATTCTCCTCTAATGAATTTTGAGGTTTTTTTACGCCTGTTTTACCTGCTTAACCAAGGTAGTAGTCTGTGTATTTTGATGACTATTTTCCCTTTAAGACTTTTAGTATTAATGTAAGTGTCACTCTCAAAATGCAGCAATATTTTTAGAGACAATTTTAAAGAGAAGAAATTTTTATCCAGGAAAAATATTTTTTTCTAGTTTTCTTTTTTTTTCCTTTTACCTCTGTGAAATGCTAAGCAGAGTGTTATACTACTGCCATCCTATACTTGAGTCCTCTTTATGGAAGAAAACAAATAAGACCAGATTAATTATTTTAGCAATAGATTCATTCTCCTAAAGAAACTTGAAGCTCTAGGATGGCTATAGCAATACTGCACAGGTATTTTAACATCAGAATTCTGCCAGGAATGAGTGCTCCAAAACTGATCTGTGCTGATTCATGCTCTTCCCACACAGGTTCCTCTACAGAACAGCTTTTTCCTCTCCTAGCTTTTTCCAGAAGGTGTCACTGTAAGGCAGTGATGGTCAAAAAGTCTGTAGATTTAAAAATAAACGAGTGAAAAGGGCTTCATGCCTCTTATTTTCTTGCAATGATTATTTAACTCCTAATAAATCAACATCAACAGTTTAAAACATTAGAATAGGAACAAGAAATGGAAGCATCAAAGTTTCTTCATAATTTTAATTTACAGTCTGTCTGAAAAATATATCATCCCAAAGAAAATTCCGATGCTCGAGCCATTACTTTAACAGCTGAAAGTGTGAAATTACCAGAATGACTGAGCAGTTTTAAAGCCTACTCTTTCAATGCTCCTATTCTGTGTGTGCACACGGGTACATCTGAGAAGCACATGTGTGCACCAGTGGATACAACTATGAAAAATGTAAGTATGGCCTAGAATAAGATGAAAGAGTTGTTTCCAGTGAAGCCAGAAGAACTTTAGAACCTCTGACCTGAGGCCAGCCGAGCACTCTCCTCAAAGGCTGCACCCAGCACTGGTTTTTTGCCTTTGGAGGTGGTGAGTGTAGACTGGAAGTGGGAAAGTACTAGCATGCTTGGGAAAGCCAACTGTAGCATGCCAGAAACATGACTTAGGGTGCAGGAAAGAAGCAGCACAGAACCAGCAGGGAGTAAGTGGGCACTTGAGGTGGAAAGTACAGAGATGGAGTTTAGGGACAGACCCTCTCTATTTACTATAAGACTGACTGTAAACTGTATAAAGTCCTGAGACTATATAATACCCTTTAATTATAACACAAGGCTGGAGTTAACAGTTCAGCACATCCTGTGTCCTTCCCGTGTCTCCATGAGGTAATATTGTGCGCATGCTGGATCACTCATTCCTCTTCCACCTGCACTCTGCATGAGGTGGGTGCAGCCCTGGAAGTGATGCTATGTGACAGATCCTCTGTCTCATGATAACACAAGCATAAGACACCATGTAGAGTTCTTCAGGAAGAGGGAGAGGAGAGCAGCCTTTCCACTGCATGGCCAGTGCAGACATTGGTACAAGAGAGGAGACAAGGCCTGCAGACTTCTGCCAGTCTCCTTCACCTGATACTTATTTTCAAATGGAATCCATAAGATAGGACAAATCACTTTGCTCTGGTCATAGTAGCCTTCCAGGAAGACCTCTGTTTTGTGAAAAAACACTGACAGGAGCAGTTTTGGGACAGGGGTGGATGGATGAGCTCCCAGGGCTCATTTGAGTCCAGTGGGAAGGGGATTCCTACAGTGCAGTGACTGTAACAGTCCTGGTTTCATTTTGTGCAGACTTGATTTGCGGGCCCTTAGGAGTGACAACCTGACCTGAAAGAGAGGCACAAAGACATAATGCTCCTGTGATTTTTGCTTCCCCGGCACAAGCCATCACAGCAGAGAGAGGAAGGGAGAAGGGGAGGGAGCAGAGTGGAAGGCAAGGCGGGCGTCTGAGATATGTCCCTGAAGGACCCTAGTGGGGCAGACTTTCAAGTACTCATTTTTACAGCACATTCTTCAGCAACAAATTTTCTATTTAACCAATGTGTTGACAAATCAGTCCAGATCTGAATTTGTACATTGCTTTGATTCTTCAGGCAAGTCTTGGATATGTAGCCAGATTCTTAATATAGAAGCAACTGGAAGTAGGTCATTTCCGCCCTTCAAATATCATTAGAAAGCTCCACTATGCTATGGAAGAAAGGGAAAAGTTTTCCCTATCTTTTCATCTTCCTAGGTTTCTGCTGCGCAAAGTGGTCTATGAAAATAAATTGGCATCACATAAAAATTGTTATTTCCTTTTTCTTCAATTTTACCCTTCATCATGACAGTTTTAATGAAATCCATGTATTTAGTTTGTGGGATTCCAGTAACGTACCTTCTCATTATACCGTAAATAATGGTGAAGTAAGAATCTTATGACTATTACTTTTAAATCAAAGTTACGGGCTTTCTAATGGATTCCACATTACAGATTTCAAAGTTTACAGTAGTTTAACCAGAGACAAACATTGTATCCTTCCCTCCTTTGTAATTCAGCTGCTCTTTATTTTCATCTGCAGCTTCATATGGTTTAAACATCTGGGCCTTCGGAGCCATTCCATGCCTGCTCCCCTTATTAGAGGGTTTGATGCTGGATCCTCTGACTGAATGCCAGAGTCCTTCCCTTTGTATTCCTCAGTGACGTACACAAGAACTTTGAGGTGGTGTAAGAACAGAGGGATTCGTGGCTAATAAATACTTCATCTAAATGGGTAAGTGTTTGAGCTGGGCTGTTAGCTTAATTCTAACCATAAGGAGCAATAACCACAGCATACTTTGGGTGGGAGAAGACATCAATCACTGTCACTTTTCAGCAGAGGAAAATGAGTGGAGAGGGAAGAAGCTGAGGTAGACTTTATCTTTTAGAAACTGAGATATAAGCTTTTCATCCAGGCCAATGTTCCTCTGAGCTGCCAGTGTTCCTGCCATCTCACAAATTTTATTTGTTAGTAGGTAAAATAGGATGATTAATGGATGTATTCTGTTCAAGGCTGGCTAAATATGTGTTCCTCAGTTGTGTCAGATCATAGAAATATCCTCACCCCTATTCGTCCCTGGGTGTGTAGAGAGGTTTCCCACAGTAACTCCCTTGACATACCAAAATTGACATTCCTCTGTTGTGCTCTGAGGTTTATTTCAAATTTTCCAGTTTTGGGAAAAGTCTTGTGACTCCTGCTACAAGTTAGCATGCTACCATGTCAAGTGTCCTGTAATTTTAGAAGCTTTTTTCTGATGGTCATTTTAAGTTTCATTTGCATCACCATTAGCAGACAATGAGAAGATTTTAAATCATCGTAAGTAGGTGTATCAGGGGTAGTGATTCATTGACAGAATTCTTCCTGAGGTTGAAATTCTTGGCTCCCTTTAGAAAGTTTTGCATTTACTGTTTTGCACATTGAGGGTAAACTCCTGGCCCTGCAGATGCCAGGAGAAGTTTTGCCCTTGACTCTAGAAATTCAAGACATCTCCTTCAGTGCAGTCTCTCTCCCCACAACTCTCATTGTCCTGACAATCTCCTCAGTGTTCCTATGATTATTAAAAAAATGCCTTGACACTGTCCCTTCCTATTTGGTTTTTGGACGCTATGTACACCCAGGGAAATCTCGTTTTCAGCAGCAGCATCACTGCTGTCACTGACATGGGGAGACATGACACTGCATCGCTGTCTGTGCCCATTACCAGGGGAGGAAAGAGATCTCCTATATGTCTCATTCATTTAAAGGGAAGGCTTTTTCAATTGCAAAGCTTCAGTCTTTTTGCTATATTCACCATGGATGTTTTTTCTTGCAGACATGTTCTGCCACTTTGGAGCAGCTGAGTTTTTGTAAATAAAATGTATTTTTCTCTTTATTCTGGAAAACTGCTGTCATTCAGATGAGTTGTTACTTTTCTTAAATCTCTTCCACTGCCTATTTGCTTGAGAGCTGGCTGGCTCATATAACAATACATAAATGAAAATGAAATGAGAAAGGCATTCGCTCTATATTTTCTGCTGATCATTATTACTCTATTCATGTCAGCTTCAGACTTTCACCAGAATAAATTTTCAATAGAAGGAAAGCTGACACAACCCATCAGGATCTTCTGATTAAACTCTTTCAATCTGTTGTATTTTTCCTCCCTTTTGTTATAACTTTTCAAGTTTTAGTGGTCTGATCAGGTTGGAAATATTCTGCTTGTATCTTTTGTAAAAGCCTGGATGACATTCTCATACTAAAATGATCATAACCAATTTTGCCATTCACTTCACTGGAGCTAAGACTTTTCTGCATCAACAGGAAAACTGTAATACCTTTTGATAGTGCTTTTTATTTAAAAAAAGGAAGAAAATCCAATTATATCTTTTAGAAACAATGAAAATAAATGGTTTCATAATGTATTTTTCCCAAGAACAGCATTTTCTAAACAGAAATTTTTAATTAAAAAAGTGAGTTTTTTCACTTTTAATTTCAGCGTGAAAGTTAAAGATGTGATTGATTGAATAGTGTCTTGTATTTTGTTGCTCTTTTTTTTTCTTTTCCATCACCATTTCTTTGAATCTTGCTTGTATTTTCAGTTCATCTTGTCTTCTTATTGGTTTCCATTTTTATTTGCTTATGTATATCTCTATATGTATACATTTTTTTTTCTTTAGTATCTCTTCATCATGGGAGGTCTCCATTCCTTTCTCTCCCCTCTCATCTCTCCTGTCCTTAATCATACTGCTGCTCAATTACTGAGGAGGTGACTGGAATCCTAAAATATACTGAAGAGCATCCTTCTACTCCTCTTCTTTAAAAAATGGAAATTCTTAGTACCACCATCTAGCGTGCAGCTGCTAAGGAAGGAAAGTAATTAAGCAGACAGCTAAGGACTGACAGCAATACCTATAAAATGGAAATTGATAGTGAAAAGCAGAGCTCCTGAGCTGGTGTCAATAAAGTCACACTGGAACAGGTTGTTCAGAGAAACTGGATGCCTCCTCCCTGGAAGTGTTCAAGGCCAGGTTGGGGCTTTGAGCAACCTGATCTGGTGGAAGGTGTCCAGGTGTTGAAGGAAGAGAAGACTGTCAGCCATTGCACTTGGTAAGTAGAGAGACTCAGCATAAGGTGGAGCTCCAGTGGGCAGCTGGTGTGTGAAAATTCAGCAGAAGCCTCGGAGAATATTGCTTGGTTTTACTGGGTCTTTCTCAGTACCTCTGTGTATGCAGAACCAGTAATTTGCTTTGATAACAGCAAAGCTTTAGATAAATGCATGTTGGGCAAGATTTTTAATAGTAGCTAAGTTGCAATTTTAGTGCAGATGTAGAGGATAGAGAGCTAGGAATCTGATCCAGCCTCTGAGAGCACACCTGATGCAAAAGCTTCCAGTGATAACTGGCAAAAAGGCATTCTCGGTTGCTTGAAATGATGACTGGATGTGCACCAGAAGCTCATCTGGTTTGACTAAACTCCTGACAGTAGCCTGCCTTCTGTGTAATGATATTTGGGGTCAAGAAATCAGACTTCCTCTTGCCTTAGTTCTTCGCGAGTTTTGTTTCTAGGTGTTTGATTTCTAGGGTTCTCGTACATAGTAATGGCATAGAATTCATCTTAACACACTGACTGGTGTGAGTTTGGGAGAAGGGGTTTGTTCAGTCTTTTGAATAATAGCCAGAAGTCAGAGGACTTCTTTAGAAATTGAGAGGTTTAGATCCTAAGCTCTTTTCAACTCTGAAGTGTTTTAGGAGCATTAGTACACATAAAATGGCTAATCTGCACTCAGAAGAGTGCTCTAGTGATCTCCAAAGTATCCTGATACAGGCTGCCTTCTTCTATCAGTGGTGTTTTGTTTCATGCGAGTTATTTAAATATCTTTTGAAGCACAGAAAAAAAATACTTCATAGCTTAATAACTATGTCCATTGCCTTGGGAGATGGGAAAGCATATTTTTTATCTGTGATTATTTCCAGTTATTACCTTGTGTTTTAAAATGAAGTGAGGAAAAGCAATGAGAGATTGAGGGTACCCTCTCTAATACCACAGCTTGGTTGTTCAGAACATTTATTAAGAAACTAGGTGATGTAGTTTTAAAACTTCTTAATAAAAGTAACCAAATTCCCTATAGGTGTAAGCGTTATTTTACTTGTTGATCTGATAGGAGAAATCATTAATCATTCTCCTTAAATCTAGTTTTTATTTCAGAGGCTCTTATTACAGACACTTTCAAGGAAGTTCTCTCTCTCTAAATCAAACTTTCCTTTCATTCTGTGACACCTTCTTTCTTAAGCCAATTTTATTCTTTCCACCAGAACATTTTTATTTCCAACCACTCTGTGCTGTGTTTCCTTCAAATCAGTCATCAAACTGAGAAAAGCAATTATTTGAGCTTTTCTGCTTACCTGTTTAAATAATTTTCTTCTTGCCATAATAAGTGAAATGAAGACTAATGGATGGGAAAACTCGTGTGTCTTTCTTCTGGTACACAAAATGAAAGTGGCTAACCAGACTAAGTCTGCTCTTATTCTTGCAATAGTGCTTGAGTGGGAACATTCAGCACAGTGGCTGATGTATCAATGTGTTTGCCACTAGAGAACAAGTATCTCCTTGCCTACACTGTAAAACAAACACTTTTTCTCCCCCAGACTGCGCAGGTTCCCTCCTGAGCATTATTACTGACCAGGCATGGACAAAACTTGTCAGTATTAAGAGATGTAGTAGATTATGTCAAAAGGGGAATTCAGACATCGTCTGGAAACACTTTTGATATGTCACTGAAGCTGAAGGCTACTTGTTTTGGCACATATCCCACAAGTGACCATCCCTCACTCCTTCCAGCTAATTTATTAAAACTGTTTGGCAGTATAATCTTGACAGTCTTTCAATTCAATGTCATGAGTTTCAGAAGCACCAGTTCCCTTACAATAATAAGGAAATTGATCTTGGCATCCAAATTACTTCTGCCTATTCCACATTGGATCTCTTCAAGTGACTACTTCAACTAATTCCCTTGTAATTCATGTGTTACTACATATCTTTTAATCCTGTTAAGAAGAGAATAGTGATTATTTAGTTAAGGAGCTCATTGGAAAAATTATCTAAACTGTGCTCTGAATCATTAAACAAAGCCCATAATTGAATTATGTAACACTTGGGATAAATTTCTGTCCTTATTCCAGCAGGTCAGCAACAATTACCAGTTTCAAATGTATTTAACTTGGGCTACTAGCACAAAGACAGATGTTTTTCTTTGTAAACTTTTCTTTTATTTCCCAATGTTACCACAGAATTAATTTAAAAATTGAGAATTGGTTTGATTCTAAAAAAAAAATGTATTGTCTTCCAGTTGTAATTCTTGTGAGCAAGGTGAAGCATCTGTCAGCTCAGCCTGATGACACAGCTTGACTACTGACCTGTTGATCAGATGTAGTTGAGCACTTAGTGCATTTGAAAAATCAAACTTTTTATTGTATTTTTCTTTTGAATATATAAACTTTATTGCTTTTGGATATAGCAACTGAAGTACTGTTGCTCTCTCAAACCCCATTCCCCCCAGTTGCCTAAAGAGATTGGTTGTTCTACTGAAAAGCCTGCCTGCCTTTTCAACAAGCATTTAGCAAGTGTTAAGACAATAGTTCCAGCAGAAGTCAAGATACTTGAGGAACATTTCAGAGGAAATCTGAAGTGTAATGGTGAGCATGTCTCTTGAAAAGATCTGGCCAGTCTTACAGGAAGAAGATTTATCTGGTAACAAATTACGACTCAAATCCCACTTTTAATTTTGCTCTTTTTGTAAGAATGTTGCAGCAACAAGTGACAGGACAAATGATGAAGACTGCTGCTTTAAATGCCTGTTGTCAACATTATAAAGTTATAGAATCTCTTAATTC
Organism: Mesitornis unicolor; assembly: GCF_000695765.1. Classification (NCBI taxonomy): domain Eukaryota; kingdom Metazoa; phylum Chordata; class Aves; order Mesitornithiformes; family Mesitornithidae; genus Mesitornis; species Mesitornis unicolor. Next base: position 2,004 of record NW_010170757.1, on the reverse strand, counting down.
TGAAAATGTGTCTGGAATATTGAGCCCTCTACTGCACTTTACCTTGATAGGTAAAAGGGAAATTCAAACCCAGTGTTAATACTGTCATTAATGCTTAGCTATACATCTTCAGCAATGTTATATTAGGTATATGAAATTTTTTGTGTTCAAACTAGCAAAAACCATGAAAAAAATTCACACACCCCCTGTCTTAGTGCTTTGAAAGAGCAGTTTCAGAAAGCTGAAAATAATTAACAGCTAAATCATTTGGGAGAAAGCATTTAAACAGAAAAATGTGAATGGTAATTGGGAGCTGCTTAGGAATATTTTACCAAATGCTCCAAAAGCCACAACTGAGAGAGAAAGCCATATTGGTTTAAAAAAAAACCAAACAACCACCCAAACAAAACAAAACAAAACAAAATGCTGGCTCAAAGGGGAAGTGGAAACAGATAGGAAATACAAAAAAAACCACCCCAAAACAACAATCAACCAACTAAACAAAAAACCCAGGAAAAATGCAAATATAAGAAAAAAAATAGAAGAAAGGCAAATTCGATAGTGATATAAGCCAGAAGGTAAGAATCATTCAATGCTTGTTAAGGAAAATAGTACACAAAGAGAGAACTCCAGATAACTTCTGGAGTGTAAGAGGGACATTTTAAAATATACTAAGAAATCTTACAATTGTATTGCTTCATTGCTAAAAGAAAGAGGTAGAATTTTCTATAATGACACAAAGAGTCAGACCTGCTCAGTAAACAGTCATGTCCTCCATACGGAGAAAGAGACAAGAGACATGTTCACACCAGTCCTCCAGTATTAAGAAGGACATTGAACACATGCCACACAAACCAAGTATTTTAAAATCAACTAGCTTGATAAACCCCCTTCTAAATATTTGTTCTCATCTAGAGCTGGGAAAAATTATTCCTATAAAAATATTGTAAAAGATCAGGAGAGTGACCCCAGTAGCAGGAGAAATTGTGGGAAGGTGCTGACCTTTTATGTGAAAAATGAAGAAAAAGTTCTAGTGTCAGCATCCCTTGACATAGGTTTACAGAAAACAGCTTTTGAAACCTTATTTTTAAAAAATTGCTCTAAGTTTGGTTGATAAAGATGGAAGTACCAAAATATTTTGGCAGTTGGCATTCTGGCCAAGACATGAAAGGGACAATCAGTAATGTAACATAGATCAAAACCTCAGCATGGGCTCTAAAATTGTAAGCATCTCAGGGAGCTGTCATTAACAAGAGGACAGGTGATTTTTGCCTTTACATTGGTAACATTTTCATCACTGATACAAAAGAAATTATTAAAATTATTTCGTAGAAGGTTTTCAGAGGACACTGAGTCTGGACATGAAGGAAACCATACAAAAAGAGGGGCTCAGGGTACTGATGCAAAGAGAGAAAGAAAAAATTATTCCTATAGGAAGGTAATTCATTCAAGAATAAAAAGTTACAGCAGCGCAGCAGAGGAGATAATGACTGTGCTAAAATGGTGTCAATCCTGTGAGTGGGCTCAGAGGATGGTTTGAGACCAAACTGAGAAGTTTGGTTTTGGCTTTTCAGTCTAGCAACAAAAAATTCATTAGGATTGTCATCATGGGTTGTCTATCACTGCAATTCAAGGGAAGCCTGTTTTGGGAATTAATTCTGTAAAGTCCTGCAGTTTATGAGAGGATCAGGTTGGATGGTACCTTACAATCTATGAAGCTGTAAAGAAAGAAATGACCATCCAAATTAGGAAGAGATCTATCTAGGTCTGAAAATACTGCTGCAGATGTCACAACTCATATAACATTTGGAGAGTTTTACGCTAATGTAATCCATCTCTGCAAAAATGACACATCTGTTTCTACTTTCTGTTCCTTATATTATCTTTGTAACATCACTGTATATTCCATCTGGAACTGAAATTCTCTTTATTTTTTTTAAAGCAACGTTCCTGATAAAATCTGGTATTGTAATGATTTGAAGGGAAGGATAACCCTGGAAAATGGAATATTTTCTGTTTCCTGCT
>NW_010170756.1:14492-21416 GCF_000695765.1 Mesitornis unicolor | reverse complement strand
CCTAACGTTCTGTGATTCTGTTCTGTTCTGTAAATGGCTCAGGCCAAATTTCAGTGATTTCTGCACATTCATTTGACATCCAAGAAATGGTTACGGAAAAGTAGAGTTAGTTACAAAAAAAAAAGTCTTTGCAATAGATGCATATCCTACAACAGAAGGGTAAGAAGTGATGAGTGGCAAACTGAGAGTAAGATCTAAAGAAGCAATTAAGAAGAATTAAGGCTCTAATGAGGAGTGTTACAAACTTTCCTGTACAGCTTCTCTGCTTAAAAGCCTGGGATCTCAATTGGATTTTTATGTCTTGCATCTGGCTCATTTCTTCAGTCCCAAAATGGAAGATGCCTAAGGCAAAGACTTGTCAGCTTCTGCTACCTTTCTTGATGAACATCTCTGTCCCTTGCTCAGGGTGGCCAACATCTCTGTCCTGCAACACAGCACAGGTAAGAATTAAAAAGAAAAAAAAGCAGGCAATATTGCTACTGATGAGCACACCCAAGGAATTACCAAATAGTTAGCATAATAGGGACCAACATCTCTTAGACAGAGTGGAGCACAGTATTGGATGATCTGGTCTACTGATTTAAACACCACTCAAATTCAAGGAGTATTTTCCTGAACTTTATATGGCAATCTTAACCCATAATTTTATTATAGATCTTTTCTGAGGAGTTAAAGAAAGGATTGATGATCTGCAATTTTACAGTCATTGCTGTGGTCCTGTAAAATAAATATGGATTAACTGCCCTGGATTAAATATTTAAAGTAATAAAATGCTTTTTAAAAGGTATGGAAGTGTGACTGGGTCATGCATTTTAATTATACTTAAAAAAAGTCATGTCAGCATCTAATTTGTTCTGTTCAAATCCTAACATGCTCCAAAGATAAATCTCTTCTGTTTGAAGAAGATTAAGATAGTCAAAGGAGCAGATCAAATAATTAGGAATAGGTGAATTTAAAATCACTGTTCCAGACTGTCAAATATATTAGAGTTCAAAGACTGAACAGTAAATTATACATACATATCATATATATGTATAATTTCTCATTACATTTTTGCAATTGGAAAAAAAAAGAATATGTGTTTTATTAATTCATCCCAGACTCTTTAGATACTCAGTCCTAGGTCAGCAATTACATTAAAAAGTTATAATGAAATCTTTGGGGGACTTGTACAAAATTAACATGAGACTGTATCGCATCATAGCGTACCCACAGCTTAGTTTAGCTGAGACTGGGTACGTGTATCACCTTTAATACCTCGTCTCCTACACTACCTTTTGGAACTGTGTTAATAAGTGATGAGGAGAGGAGGTGTGAGCTCACCAATGCAGTGAAGTAAATATTGAAGATTTCAGCTTTGTTGCATCAGTAGTTTTTTTTTTTAGTTTAATGAAGCGTAGATGAATCGATGATGTTTGAAGACTTGCAAAATGAAGAAAATTAAATATTCCACAGGGAAATTGCTGAAGTTGTAATTTCTCTTTTCTTTTAGCTGAAACTCTTTGCTAAGTTGAATGCTTCTTTTGAAGGCAAAAAGCCATGAGGCTTTACCATGCTGGCCTCTTACTGGTTCTTATTGGTTTCCCTGCAGTCAAACCCAGATCTTAGCTGCATGGTATCATTTAGAAGCACCATTCTTCAGCTCAGGACAGAGGCAGACTATTTTTGACTCCTCTCTGTTCCTGGTATCAGCCAAGCTGGTGGGTAAGAAGAGCTGGGCAATGGACAGGGAAGCACCCTCCTGCCTTCCTCACCTAGGCCTGATCATGTAAAAGGGCTCACTCCCAGTCCTGGGTGTCCCTTGTCAGGTTCAAGTTTTCCAGCTTAAGGGACACAGTCATGTAGGGTTAGAGATGTAGTTTGAGTGGCAAGTAGGTGAAGGCTTTGGCCACCACCTGCTACATAAACATAGTGCCTGGGATTTTAAATGCTTTTTGACAGTGTAGACCATTAAACCACATTGAAATGTCCCTCATGAGTGCTATAAAGTGGATAAATAATGTGACGGGCTGTCTGTGGTTTCTACAGCTTTATTGCTGCCTTTCAAACGGAAGAGCTCACCTGACAATTTAACACCAACAATTAAAACAAAAGAGGTGAGTAACAATTAATTTCACAGCATGGAGCACCTGAAGGCAACCCAAGGTAGTATGTGCTAGAGCAGCCAGCTTATGAAGGGACCAGACTGCCTGAGGGGGCCATGTGCTGATGAGGTACTTTACCTCCATAATGACACCTCATTAATGAATGCATCGCGTTTCGTTGCTGCTTACAGGGCAGGCTCTCTGGGGATGGAGAACTTGCTTGCAGGTCCAAGCAAACCAAATCCAGTCATGGAGGTAAATGGCCAAGCTTGCCATGGTGTATCCTGTGCATCTGTGCAGTGGGGAAAAGGCTGTGTGACTTTAAAATGAAACATCACACCTCTTGACACCAAGCTTTCTTCTGGAGGCCAAAGCAAATGTGAATTTTTTTCCCAGCTCACAGTGAAAGCTCAGTTTGATTCCCCAGCCTGAAGAGACAAGACTAAATTTCATTTGCACACAATCGTTGTCCCATAACTATATTTAAAAAAATCAATAGCACAGCTGTTCTGTGAAGTGCCTTCTTCATAAGGAATATCAGTGCTACCAAAACCAGTGACTTTTCCAGGAGCACACTGACACAATGAGGTCTAAGAAACCTTGAAAATGGCAGCTTGCAAGCAGCTGATCAGATTCTAGCATTTTGTCTTGTTTTGTCCCTTTTTTCTCCAAAGAGCTTCTCAAAGACCACTTTAACTCCATGCATTCTCTAAAAATAAAGCACACAGTACAGGGCTTAGCATCTAAAAGGCAGGAATCAGCTGCTGCTTATGTGTGAGGCATCATGCTTGTTTCCAAACTCAAGTGGAAGTTCGAGGAGAAAGCCAGCATTTAAAAAACAACTAAACTTTTATGGCTTGCCTTGCAAGCAGGAGGCAGCAAGATGGGTTTCTTAAGGTGATCACAGGTGACTGTCACACCAGTCCTGCCCACACAGTTCCAGCAAGAAGCTGGAGGAAGGACACAACTGAACAAACTACAAAAAGCTCACCAGAGTATTAGTCACACTACTGCATGGTTCTCCCATATCATTGAATTTTCTGCTGTTTACCTACACCTTCGAGTATTCCCAGCTGCTGCGCAGACACATTTCTTTGCCCTCCCTTGAAATGGAGGAAGTTAAAAAGCAGAATTTCTAGCTCATAGAAACTTTCTTTCCTACACTCCCACAATCTCTATTCTTCAACTTTGCCTTTCCAAACTTTTGTTAAAATTAACAAACCAAAGGACTGAAAGTGCTCTTCTCTGAGCAGCTGACTGTTGAGAGCCAAAAAGTTCATCATCTTTTGGTTTCCTAAACTCAAACAGAGAGTCTGCAAGCTCTGGTGTGGTTTTGCAGGAACTGTCTGGTATTCAGAAAAAACACACTGAGCCTGATGTGTATGAGATCTAGTACTTCAAATAAATCACTGTGTTTTGATAAAAGGGAATCCTGCCTTCGACTTTACTAGCAGCTGTTTTTTGATGTTCTGCTACTCTGTAATGATCCTTTTCACTGTCCATAACACGCCAATGCCATACAAGGAAGTGCCTCCTAAATCAAGGGTTTACTGGTAACTTCTGCTTATCTATAGATCCTACTCAGCGCAGCGATAAACTGACTTTGTCAGTGCAGTTATGAATTCACAAGAGGTCTTAAGCTTTGCACCTCTATTCTCCACCACCCTATAAGACACACAGACAGGTAGGCTCCATATATAGCCAGAAGAGCTAGGTGCTTAAAGCAAAGAACCTAAAAGACAACAAGAAGAATGAGGGAACACTTGAGCTAACTGAAATGAAACACAGTGTTGCTTAAACCTTAGCTACATTTACAAATTCAGTATTCTCAGCCGCAAGAAAATTAAAAATTACAGCCCCTCCTTTAGGTAGGCATCACAGCATTTTCCACATACCAAGTTCATCCAGAGAGGCTATGTAACAGACAGGAGCAAAGCAAGACAAGCCCATAATTTCTTCAGTAAAGAGCCCAAACTTTTAAAGTCTGAAGCATTTGCAGCTGTAAAGCGACTGTTCTCTTCAGTGTTTTCAAATAGCTATCACAGCCATTCTTATTCAATAACACCTCTTCCCTTAGCAAAAGAAGAAAAATAAAGCCAGTGAATAGAAGATATATGATATATAGTGTGAACATTATTAAGTACCTTATTTAAGCATTAATCTTTAACCTTCACAAACGCAGTGACAACATACACTGATATGTGCTTGGAGGCAACTATTTTTTCATACTCACACAACAGTTTTATTTATAGCAGCAGTGAGCATCTGAGCAACAAAGGAGCATGAAAGGTACTGATGAAAGACACATTGTAACAAGCAATGAATCAGCACAGAATTGTTGAATGCTAAAGAAAAGGAAGCCACCTGAAAATAACATTGTGATGTAGCAAAAAAAACCCTTCTAAAATGTGCTTAATGCTTAAGCACATATTTTTTTCTTACAGAAGTTGTGAAATTTAAGTTTTTATTCAAAATTAAGTAAGTTCTTAACTGCTCTGCTGAGTCAGAATCTAAAGAAGGATGACATTTCCATACAGGTCTACAGGATAAACAATGTTTTCAGAGAAACTCATAAAGCCATCAAACACAGAGGTACATCTCAGTTGATAACAACAAATATCACTGATAGAATAAACTATTAGCATTCATTTCAGATTGAATTAGTTTTTTTTTAGCATTCATTTTTCACCTTCCACTAAAGTGCTTTTTCTCATGGAAAACTGCTTTAGGAGGCTTAAATACATCTAGGAGCTGTTACAGGTAAACCTTTCTTCTTTACTCATCATTTTCATGTAGTACTAGGGCAACAATTCAAGAAACGCAGGAATGAAACATTGCATTTCGTATCTTTGGTCTCTATCTTTGCAGACTGTCTATGATTTTCATGTATGTGGGATTCTTTAATATACATATGTGTGGTGTGTGGGTGTGCATATGTATTACTTTAAATCACAAATAAAACATTTATCTAAAGAAATCTCCATATTCAGCATTCATTTAAAAAGTACTGTTCATCAAGTCATTAGGTCTTTCCAATATTTACCACAATTATTTTATTCAAATAATTACTTTTTCACTGATTTAAAATAAAAACCTGCTGTAGTAGAAAAGATCAAAAGCTTAAGATATGCAGCCTAGGCATAGACACGAAAGAACTTTTAGTCAGAAGAGGAAATTAATGAAGAAAGACATGTAATGAGTCTTCAAATCCATCAACATGAGATGGCACAAGACATGAAGGACATAAATTGCAGCAAGGATTTTAAGGTGGACATGAGGAGTGAAAAAATTTAAAAATCTCTAGCTGTAAGGCAAGGGAAATCTCTGAGACAGATTGCCTGGGGATGTAATGGAAGCCCATCCCAGGGGCTTTTCTAGGTTGGTTAATGAAACATCCATCAAGATGAGTTTAGGAATAAATTTGCCTTGCCATAACTGTAGGAGACAGATCTTTTGACATGTTTTTCATCCATATTTTCTTTAATTCCAGGGTAAAAGCTAAGTAGAATGTGTTAGAGAAAAGGAGATTGGAGGAGAAAATGTTCTAGTTTCAGTGTGCCAGACTAAGGAGTCACATGCTACATTCCTCATGTAGAGATGTGGCTCCCCACAGTACCCCGCTATGAAGTGCACATTGTTATCACCTAAGCAGTAGGAATCAGCTGGCTAGATGCCCTAAAGTCTACAAAACTCTCCACAGGGCTGGCACAGGCTGAAACATCTCCCACAGATAACAGATGTCTACAGCCACTAAGTAATTTCCATTTATTAAGATAAATGCAAAGGCACCTGCTCTGTCTTAGTGGAATTTTGCTCTTTGCTCAAAAAGGACCATAGATTTCATTCCCATTTTTATACATGGCTATGCTTTGGCTTAGCTAAACCAGCTCCTGCTATTGGTCTTTGGTGATATAAGATAATATATCTGACTGTGGAAAGCAATCTTTGCTGCAAACAGAGAACATCCTCATTCGTTAAATTAGTTTCAGCCTGAGTCTATAATAATGTGACATTCTTCACAATGAAAGCCATTTGACTCATACTCTCCCCTTAAATACTGAGAATCGGGGCAGTTGCAGAGGTCAGCCTCAAAGTGTGAGTCATAAAATGAGTTTCAAACTCAGTTATGTAACGAATCTGAGCACATAACCTCCTTTGCACAGAAATAAGGCAGGACTTTACAAATCAAACGAGAAATGGCCAGAAGGAGAAAACTGTTTTTTAGTCTTTGATGTAAGTTACTGGTCTTTTTCAGTTTGAAGATCCCATAAAAGTTTTCCAGTGAAGCTGTGTATTCTCTTCAGTGAATTTAAGCCTCTGCTGATAGCTTTGCTTTGCTTAGTACTCCCACTGATCCCTTAGAAGTTGAAAAACACAGGCATATGTGAATTCCCTGCATCCAGTGCAGTTTAAAAGGGAACAAAAATGATGTTCTTCACAAGCCTGCCTGAAAATGTTTGTAATTACCTAGCTGTTCTGGTTGCAATTAAGAAAAGTGCATCCTGCTTTGTGTAAATAATCTAAAATGAACAACCTTTTCCCCTCAAAGACATGACACCAAAGGGTATAAGAACATGAATATTTCAGTGCAGAAATAGGCTTCAAGTAAGGATTCTGTTGTCAGTTTTTCCAATGTCTTCACACTAAATTAATTTCAGAAGGTTTTTAGGCTACTGTTCCAATATCAACTGAAGTCAATGATATTGATATTAATGAGGAATAAAGACCAACTAGTTGCAGTTTTAGCATGTTTTCAGTTTTCTGTGGACAAATAGCTAAAGTTCAATAAATACTGGCCAATTTTGCACATCGGTCTATGCTAGGTACTTCTCTAGTTAAC